>NW_027669661.1:0-167000 GCF_964212035.1 Myotis nattereri
AATCAAAAGTGGAGACTTGTGTGGTTTCATGAAATTCATTGTTGATAGATGAGGGAAGCAGGAGAAAGCACAGCAGGGAAATCTCTGGGCCTGGAAAAAAGGTAAAATGATAGACATGCACTTCTTTCACTTAGGTGTGTATAGGTCAGTAAACAGTCAACAATCAACTCAATAACAGCGATGGGATGTGTGGTCTCTGCAGAGACCAGAGCAGTGCCTGTGCTTCGAGTGTCTAAATAAAAAGGAAAATTACTTTGACATTACAAAAATATGTTGTTATATGTTAGGTTAGGTGGCTCAGGAGGCGGCGCAAGAAATAGAGTCCAGTGAATCAGAAAAGAAAGGAAAGGAAAGGGTTTATTCTGCGTCCCCGGGAGACCCATGTACCCCAAGGACAGGGCACCTGGATTCACGACAACAGGGAGGGGGGCGCTTTTTTTATACTGTGGTTGGGTGAGGGGCGGGGACATGAGCTGAGGAATTCTCTGCTGCAGGGAATGGGCGGAATATTCAGGATGAAGTTCTTATCTGTGTGGGGGTATGTGAATTCAGGGAGAAGAAGCTGGTATCTGTGTCTGCCACCTTGATCTATGAGAAATTCCAGGGGAATTCTATTATCTTGTCATGTCTGCATGTATCGGATCCTGGGCTCTCTCTGACCTAACATCCCGGCCTTTTGGTGATAAGGGGCTTTTTGGTGATAAGGGATGGCGACTCCTTCTGGCTGCTTCCAGCTGACCAAGGGTGGCGAAGGGGGGGGGGGGAGGGGCAGTTAAAGGCCAGGGTTTGGCAGAGGTAGGTCGGAGGGGAGCCGAGTGTAGGGATGGAGCAGGAGCTGATTCACAGTCACTCATGACATCTCCGCAATCCGGGAGTGGATGAACTTGAGGAGGCAGGGGGCTAGGAGAAAAATAGACACAGATGAGAATCAGGGGCCCTATCATGGGTAGGACTCAGGTGGCTAAGGGGCTTTGGAACCAGCCGGAAGGAGAGTTGTCCTGGAAGTGTCCTGCATGTAGTTCTTCAGTCAGCTTAGTCAGGGTCTGTATGTTTACGTTTTGCTCCACTACTCGACTCATTGATGTAATAACAGCATTCTTCCCGAAGGAATATACAGGTTCCTCCTTTTTCTGCAGTCAGAAGGTCTGAGGCGAGCTGCTTCTGCAGGGCTACTTGGGCTACTGATGTCACTTGTCACTGTAGGGAGGCTAAAAAGAGGCGGTAGTAGACTCCAGGGCTAACTGGAGCTTGTCATTAAAGTACTGAGCAGTGACCAGACTGTTCCCGAGGGCCCCCCAGTGAGGCCTACTGAGGCAGCAATACTCACCCCTAACATGACAAGGGGGAAGGCAGCCCGGTGGGTCCAGGGATGGGATGGAGGGAGCAACCAGTGAGCTCCGACTCTCCATACAAGGTTAGTTGGGGAACTACTGTGACCACGAAGCAAGGCCCGGGGTCAGAGGAGTTCATGCAGTTCCTTAAGGTGCCGTTGCACCAAAAGAAGGTACCTGGGCTGGCCTTGGTGAGACTGGCTGTGGTGTGGTATGATAGTCTCTTCCGTGGCAACCCCATAGGTGCTGACATCTTGATTACATCTGTCTGGGTTCCGCTGGTTGTAAGCAAAACAGACATAGGATCAGCCAGTTTTGGACACTGACTGGATGTCGACAGCCATCTGGATCTTTGTCTGACATCCGAACAGAGGGCAGTCCTGAGATCCTACCTGCCAGGTGACTTGTTTGCTGTTCTGGTAGTGGGTTTCACGGACCTTGAACCTCCACACATAAGCAGGTGGGGGTGGATGTAGGTTGCACACGGCAGGGAGGAGAAGGAAGGAGGAGGGGAGGGCGGTTAAGGCAGACCTTAGTGGGGCCCAACACCTCACATTTATAGATGTCATGCTGCTCCGGGTTCCTCTTGAGTCTGGAGAGGCGGTGCTAGGACAGGTCGTCAAGCTGGGGTCGCCAAGCAGCTTGGCCGCGGTGGGGACTCTGAGGATTACAGTGTGAAGTCCTGTCCACCTAGGCTCCAAGGCTTGTGTTTGTAGGTTCTTAAGGAGGACCGAGTCACCAGGGTGAAGGGTTGGTCTTGGGAGTCCTGGTTGGTCAGCTCTGGCTTGGGCAGAAACCTGTTCTCGTGTTCTCGGAGCAATTGCCTGGTTAAAGACAGATATAGGAGATACCTACCCAGGGGAGAGGGATCAGTAAGGAGACGGTCGTTGAGCAAGAAGAGCCAAAAGGGCTCAAGAAAGTGGGGCTCCTTGGTGTAGCTGGAGTTTGGTCAGGGCCATGGGCAGGACGTCTGGCCAGGAGCTGTGAATTTCTAGAGAGAGTTTAGTTAGATGGTCCAATAGGTTGGAATTGAGTGGCTATGACAGGGCTGGGCAAACTTTTTGACTCGAGGGCCACAATGGGTTCTTAAACTGGACCAGAGGGCCAGAACAAAAGCATAGATGGAGTGTTTGTGTGAACTAATATAAATTCAAAGTAAACATCATTACATAAAAGGGTACGGTCTTTTTTTTTTTAGTTTTATTCATTTCAAACGGGCCGGATCCAGCCCGCGGGCCGTAGTTTGCCCACGCCTAGGCTATGATGAGGGATCGAGCCAGTGACAGAAATCCAGCAGGATGTAGAGGAGGAGGGATTGATGTTGGAGAGTAGATGGAAAGTTGTGTTGATGAGGGTGGGCATAGGAGTAGGTCCAGGGTTCGTAAATAGAGAGTGACACTAGAGGATTTCCCATCCAGACAGTAGAATTGATGATTCCCTCATCATTCCGTGTCTGTTTCACCTGAAAATATGAAAAACCTGAGCAAAATTGGAGGGTCCCTTGCCAGGTAAGAGCCTGTGAGGAATGATGGGTCATCCGGTCCTGGATGGTGTCGCCGAATCTTCAACGGGGATGGTGGGAGGCACTCGGTGAGCCTGAGAGAGATAGGTATTGCAGGGAAAGTGGGAAGAAATGTTAGAATGCGCTGATATCCAAGGGAAAATGGAAGGAGCAGTGGAAGCCAGGGACCTGGAGGCTGGAGAAAAGGCAGAGAGGGAGGGAGCAGGTCGCACAGCCTGTTCCCAGGCCTCTAGCCACTTGGATTTTAAAGTTGCTGCATTTTTTCCTTTGGGGAGGGTGGAAGGGGATGGGGCGAGGTCAGAGCAGTTTTCAGTTCAGAGGAGGGGACAGTTGTGGCGGAGAGAAGGAGAAAAGGCATTCATGGTGAAGACTGAGCGAGGCGAAGACTGAGCTAGGCTACGACTGAGCTAGGCTACTGTGGTCTGGGACAACTGGGCCCCATAACGGGATGCATGGCAGTGGAGGATCTTTGTCCCTGTAAAGGGAGGGGGCCAGGAGTGGGAGGAGCAGGGAAGCTGAAGGGCTCAGAGTGAGCTGCAGAATGGCCACTAGGATGGTGAGGATATCTCGTCCTAACAGGGGCATGGGGCCTGCTATCATCAAGGAGGCAGGGAAGGGGTCCAGTGGCCAGAGGGCAGGTGGATTTGCCGTCAATACCCATGTCCGAGATCTTGGAAGGATAAAGGGGCCCTAAAAGGAGGGAAGGGCAGAGAAGGCAGCCCCCGTGTCAACCGGGAAGGTGACCTACTACCTTCATTGTGACCCGAGGCTCAGCAAGGGGATTGGAGTCATCGAGGCTGGGCTTCTTCAGTCTTCAGCCAGTTCCAACATGGCCAGCGGGTGGGTCCTGGACTGGAAGGGTGGTCCCCCCACGCTGAGGCGTAAGGGGCCCGCCACTTTTCCAGGGACAGTCACTCTTCCAGTGACCATTTTGACCTCACGCTGGGCAGGGCTTGGTCGGGGCTCGGGGCCAGGGGCACTGCATTGCCCAGTGGCCTTCTTTTCCGCATTTGAAGCATTCTCCGGTGGCGTTCCTTTCATTGCACCCCCACCGGTCACAGTCCCCTTAGGGCCGTGGCGGCTGCCATCAACCTCAGGGCCACAAACAACTAAGGCGTGTCTGCAGGTCTACCTCCTGTGGAAGGCAGGCCTCCCATTCTGAGTGTGCCTGCTCCTCCAGGGCATTAAGAACCTTCAAGGCCATTTTTCACTCGATCTTGGACCTGGGTTTGAGGACCAATAAAGACCTTAAAGGTCGGGTTAGAGAGTGGGGGGCGTAGATTCAGACTATGCCCTCAGTTCCTGGACGGGACTATGGCAGGGGTAGAATGGGCGCAGAAATGGAAGAGGCTGTTTTGGAGCTGACGTTCTTAGGATTTGGGCTCTAGGGGAGGAGGAAGCTTATCTTTAAGAGAGTCTGAAGAGAGCACAGCTGCAACCTCTTGCAAAGGGAACTGGCCGGCCACCTGTGAACTAAAGTGCTGGCAGTCATGGTGGTGGAGTTTCAGTGGAAGGCGGGCGGTTAGACCTTACAGAGGGCACTGCGTGGAGTACAGGTTACTAAGGCAGGACTGTAAGGGAAGGGGAGAGCGCGGGAGAGGTGGCCAGGGTGGGCCTGGGAGAGGTATTGGCAGTTGAGTTTAAAAGCCGCAACCTCCCAGGGGCAGAACGGAGGAGGAAGGACAGAAGGAAGGTAGAGCCTACGGACGCGTGTGTGCACCGACTGGGAAAGAAGGCAGAGGCGGCAGGGGACTTTGTTGCCGGCTCCCACAGTGGCTAAGGCTTTAGCGGCTGTGGGGGTGCGCGGAAGGACCAACTGGGCAGAGGAGGGCATGGGGTTGTGAAAGGCGGTTTGAGTTCCCGGCTGCTGTGGGGCGGCAGAAGTGGGGAGGCGGGGCCAGTGGGTCCACTGAAGGTGTGGCTGGAGGAGAGTCCAGCAGGGTGGAGGAGGGGAGAGTGTGGACGGACTGGGGCACGAGGCCCGTGGGAGAGCGGCGGCTTACGCCTGGGGGGAATTTGTGGTGGCCTCTGGTGAAGGGGGGGTGGGAGAGCACGGAGACAATGATGATGATTACGGCACTCCGCCACCCACACACAGTACATGAACCCACCCCCACATGCACCACACACACTGCGGGCTCAGCGGTGCGCGGAGCGGCACAGCGCAGGGACAGCCCAGAGGGAGTAGGAAGGACAGGACTAGGAGAAATGGCGGAAGGAACTTTGGGGGAGGGACGGGGAACGCAGAGATATGGAGAGAGGCTGAGAGAGAGACTGAGAGAGAGAGACTGAGAGAGAGAAACTTGGGCAAATTTCCCAGTTCTTTGGCAGAACTTACTGAGATCGGTGTGACCTTAAAGTCAGGTACCGTTTTAGCCAGATCGGTGAGCTGGCACCCTAGAGGATTTGGAATCCCCCTGTGCTTGATCCCTGTGGCCTGTAGCCGGGCTAAAGGCTGGCGTCCCAGCAGTTTAACCCACGCTACGGAGGGACGGAGGGACCGTGGGCGGGGTAGAGGCGTCCCTGCTACCCCCCCAGGTCCGGAGGAGCCTTCCTGGAAGGGTCCCGAGAGGCAATCTCTGACGTGGCCACGTTTTATGGACAGAGATGCCAGCAGGCAGGTGGCCACCTGGGACCAGCGCGGGGCGGGGCGGGGCGGGGCGGGACTCACCGCTGATGCTGCCAAACTGGGAAAAGTTGCTGAGCTGAAGAGAAGCGGTCCTGATGGGTCCAGAGCCACGAGGAGGGAGAGGCAGGCACCCAGCCTTGGAGGGACGGCCAAAGCGAGTGCTCCCGCCACCCAGGTTTCAAGGCACCAAATGTTAGGTTAGGTGGCTCAGGAGGCGGCGCAAGAAATAGAGTCCAGTGAATCAGAAAAGAAAGGAAAGGAAAAGGTTTATTCTGCGTCCCCGGGAGACCCACGTACCCCAAGGACAGGGCACGTGGATTCACGCCAACAGGGAGGGGGCGCTTTTTTTATACTGCGGTTGGGTGAGGGGCGGGGACATGAGCTGAGGAATTCTCTGCTGCAGGGAATGTGCAGAATATTCAGGACGAAGTTCTTATCTGTGTGGGGGTATGTGAATTCAGGGAGAAGAAGCTGGTATCTGTGTCTGGCACCTTGATCTGTGAGAAATTCCAGGGGAAGTCCATTATCTTGTCATGTCTGCATGTATCCGATCCTGGGCTCTCTCCGACCTAACATTATAGATGTAAAAAGACAGTAGAAAGGGAAAAATCAAGATGGCGGCATAGGTAAACACTGGAAATTGCTGCCTCGCACAACCACTTCAAAAACACAACTAAAAGACAAAACGAACATCATCCAGAACCACAGGAGGGCTGCTGAGTGGAAATTCTACAACTAGAAGGAAAGAGAAAAGCACACTGAGACTCAGAGGAGGTGCGGAGGGAAAGTGCAGAGGTACGGAGGTGCACATGGAAAGGGCTGCCAACTGAGGACATGGTTGTCTTTTTCAATCGGGAGGGAGGCACAATCTCCCTACAGCCCTGACTCCAGTTCCAGGTGAGTCTCTGGGGACCCAGACTCACACAGGAGAAACTCTACAGTCTGGCATCAGTCAGAACTCGAGGGCGGCTTTCTATCAGAGGTGCTTGCAGTGATTACTGGGACACTGAGAAGCGGGGCATCTTAGGGCAGGACTGAGGAGAAGCCAAAGCTGCTTGCTCTGCCTGTGGATCCTGAAACCCGCTCCACCCAAGCTGTGCAAAGAGGCTTTTGCATATGATAGGCCTGGCCCTTTGCAATCTAAAATTACCTAAAAAACTGCAGCTGGGTCAGAGAAAGCCAGAATACCCAAAAGAAGGCCCAAGGCCCCCAGTGACTTGCATTGCTTCACAGCTGGGCTCCTGCTGGACAGCCTCAGGCAGAGGCTAAATTAGCAGCTCCTTAGAGATCCAAGAGCCATTGTACCCAGTGGTCAGAGTGGGACCATCCAGATTACAACTCCTCAGATCCATAAGGGACACACTCAGGGAACAGACTCAGTGAGCACCAAAGCCCCACTGAAGCAAGTCTTGCCCTATAAGGGTGTCTTCAACACAGAAGTTCTCCCACTGCAGACACAGCTCATTCTCACAGCCAATTGGCCTGGAGGTCAATTCCTCCCAGTGATACCTACAACAACCAAGGCTTAACTCCAACAACACTGTGTACAAAGCCCACAAAGGGGTGCACCAAGAGTGTCCACCTCCGGTAATTGGGGAGCCTGAGCCACTGGGCCCTATAGGATAGCTAGCACAGAAAGAACACTCTATCAACACAGGAAAGCATAAAAATGCAGAGACAAAGAAACAGGTCACAAATGACAGAAATGGAGGAAAGCAAATTACTGGATATAGAGGTCAAAACCCAACTTATACGGTTTTTCAAGAATTTTCTAGAAACTTCCAATAAATTTAGTAAGACCCTCAATAAGTCTAGTGAGACCACCGATAAACTTAGTGAGACCCTCAAGAAATCTAGTGAGACCCTCGAGGTTATGAAAAAGGACCACCTAGAAATTAAACATACACTGACTGAAATAAAGAACATTATGCAGAGTTCTAACAGCAGACTAGAGGATAGCAAGAATCAAGTCACAGATTTGAAATACGAAGAAGCAAAAAAAAACCCAACCAGAAAAGCAAAAAGAAAAAAGAATCCAAAAATATGAAGATAGTGTAAGGAGCCTCTAGGACAACTTCAAGCGTACCAACATACGAATTATAGGGGTGCCAGAAGAAGAGAGAGAGCAAGATATTGAAAACCTATTTGAAGAAATAATGACAGAAAACGTCCCCTACCTGGTGAAAGAAATAGACTTACAAGTCCTGGAAGCACAGAGAACCCCAAACAAAAGGAATCCAAGAGGACCCCACCAAGACACATCATCATTAAAATGCCAAGAGCAAAAGACAAAGAGAGAATCATAAAGCAGCAAGAGAAAACAAGTCAGTTACCTACAAGGGAGTACCCATACAACTCTCAGCTGATTCCTCAACAGAAACTTTGCAGGCCAGAAGGGAGTGACAAGAAATATTCAAAGTGATGAATAGCAAGAACCTACAACCAAGATTATTTTACCCATCAAAGCTATCATTCAAAATTAAAGGTCAGATAAAGAGCTTCACAGATAAGAAAAAGTGAAAGAAGTTCATCACCATCCAAACCAGTATTATATGAAGTGCTGACAGGTATCCTTTAAGAAGAGGAAGAAGAACAAAGAAGAAGAAGAAGAAGAAGAAGAAGAAGAAGAAGAAGAAGAAGAAGAAGAAGAAGGTAAAGATACAAATTATGAACAACAAATACACATCAACAAGTGAATCTAAATATCAAGTGAACAAATATTCTGATGAACAGAAAAACTGGTGAATATAATAGAATCAGGGGCATAGAGAGGGAGTGGACTGACTATTCTGAGGGGGTAAGGGATGTGGAGGATGCGGGAAGAGAATGGACAAAAATTGTTCATCTATGGATGAGGACAGTGGAGGGGGGTGTGGGGTAAGGGCAGAGGGTGGAGTGGAAACCGGGTGGAGGGGAGTTATGAGGGGAAAAAGGAACAACTGTAATAATCTGAACAATAAAGATTTATTAAAAAAAATAGGCAGGCTCCGTTAAGATAAAGATTGACGTTTTCAGGGAAGATGACAGCCTAGGACAACAGTACCCACCATAAGCTGCTTTTATTTAAAAATAACCAAAAAACAAACAAACAACACTTTAAGTTCAGACAAACTTTTTCAGTTACATTAGGTCTCTGAGTTTGCCACGCCGCCAGGTTCGCCTGTGGTCCCTGGAATCACACCTGCCCCATCTCTTGCCACCAATCACTGAGTGCTTGGGGTTCATTCTGAGCTGGAGTGCCCAACCCACCTGGCAGTTTATGAGCTGCCTCTGATGGCATGTAACCCTCTCCCAACACAGGATAGAAATCAGACCACCATTTCGGTGCCCGCGGGCCAGGAAAGCATGCCCGCCGCACTCAACACACAGGTGCCCATGAACTTGTTTTCCACCTGGGAAGTGGAGTGCTCCAGCCCCACCTGCGTACCCAGGCTGTGTAGCCTCACCTTAACCAAGCTGCTCATCTACAAGAAGCTGGAGAAGGAGCTCAGGGCTGTGGTGATCACTATAAAAATGCAGGGCCCTAAAACAACTTGAGGTCTGATGAGATTCCGCTGTCCCGTCTTGGTCAAGTGAAGACCGACCTGGCGCTGACCATCTCCCTACAGTACCCTCACTCTCTCAAGAAAAAAGGCAACAACTTACAGATCCTGCTGCAGCAGAAGCAGCGCCTTAACAACCAGACCATTCTGGGTTACCAGACACTCACCATGGGCACCATCGACATGGCAGAGGTGATGTAGCGACCCCTCGAGGGTGGCCAGATGCTGAGACTCCATAGCACCAACATGGAGGAATCTGCCCACATGGCTGAGGTCAGCATGTCCTCCCTGTCCAGCCAGCCCATAGACCCCAAGGACAGCACCCAGAAGGCTGGCCCCAAGTCCAAGTCCCTGGTTCATTACTCAGAGATAGATTATGAAATATTCTCAGATCAGCAGGGCTGCTATCATCCCGGGCATGGACAGGACCAAGAGGAGGAGGACTTCCACTTTGAGGATCCCAAAAAGCAACACCAAAGTGTAGTAAGATCGCCACTCATGACCAGGCAACAAGATGCCAACAAGAAAGTTGGGGAGTAGCTGCTCAGGGTGCAAGAGTGGGAGGAGGTCCTGGATTCAGAGCAGGAGTCTTCAGAGCATGTGCCTGAGGTGGAGGAGGACCTAGATCTGCTGTATGACTCACTCGAGAACTGTGACAGTGGCCCATGACAGTGTCTTCAGGACCCCGAAGCCCTGACTCAGGCCATATTGGAAGGCCTGTCCCAGCCCAGCTGGAGCATCCACAGTGCCCAGCTCTCAGATGGAGTGCTAGAGAATCCACAGTGCCAGCACCAGGAGGAGCCTCCAGGTCCAACCCATGTGACAGAGAAGATGAGCCCAAAGCCACCAGTGGGCGCATCACCAAGACCGAGTCTCTCCTTATCGCTTCCACCAGATCCCAGGGGGAGCACGTTGGCCGCTGGGCCTGGAGCACATCCCTGAAGGAGCAGCAGGTGGCAGAGCCAGAAACAAGCGGGCCAACAGCCTGGACAACAAGCACTGCCGCGGCCCCTTCAGCCAGCTGCAGATCCTCAGGGAGACGGTGTATGACCAGCTGAACCACTTCCTCATCTCTGACAGCCAGCTGCCCTAGAACATCCTCCTCCTCAATGCCCCTGCCTGGCAGGGGCAGTTCCCGTCTGAGTCCAGCAGCAACACATGCTGCCCGGGGTGTGCATCTTCTCCAAGGCTGAGGTCCAGGCAGCCTTCAGCACCATCATCTCGTGGAAACAGAGATACCGTCTCTATAATTCCGAGACCCCCAGCCTGTGAAGATCGTGGTGTCAGGGGCACAGCATTACTTAAGCACCGTGTAATGGGTCTTCCTGAGCTGCTGTCCTACAACCTATGCCTCTCTCCCCCTGGCTGGGCTACATGCACTTCCTGGTCATCCAGTTGGGTTCCTACCTTGTGGCCAGGTACCTGGGCTCCGTGCATTACCGCTACAACAGCTTCATCCAGAACCTGCCCAGGCGGGACCTGTTCTACAAGGAGGCCCAGAGGGCTGTGCAGGACACGCTGCCCATGGTGATGAGAACCACACAGTGCGTCACAGGAGCCAATTGTGTCATTGTGTCCACCAACTGCCCATCATGGAGGCCACACTCACCTACAAACAGAGGAGCCCCAGTGAGGAGTCCTTGAACATCATTCCCTTCGTGGGGGTTGTGGAGCTTGGTATTGTGAGACCATTCTGGGTCGCCTCAGGACACTCAGATTATGCGGCCCGCTTGGGCTCTGGAGTGCTGTTGTCCACCCTCCATACGGGTCTGCGGCAAACAAGGAGGCATCACACATCCTTCTCTACTCCCCGTCAGTGAGAGGAGATGAGTCCTCCCCCAGCCAGGGTGTTGGAGCTGAGCTGATGGGGCTGCAGGTGGACTCCTGGATGGCAGCCCAGCCCACAGACAGAAAAGGAGACTCTGAGAACAAAGCCCAGGCTACCGCCAACAACACCCTCCAGTTCCCCTTCCAGTTTCTCTAGGTGAGCAGGCTGCCCAGCAGTGGTGAGGCTGCAGCCACGCCCTCCGGGTCATGGACAAGGAGAACAACAAGAAGGTGATGTGTTTTCCCAAGAAAACCAAGGACAAGGAACTGGAGAACCAGAGCCAGTGCCTGGAGGGCATCAGCCGCCTGTTCAGCAGGGCCAAGCACCAGCAGGACAACTGTGGGTCCTTGTTGACCGTGTGGAGTGGAACAGCGTGGAGCTCCCACGTCCAGCACTTCCCCACCTGCATAGTGGGAAACTCCAACCCCACCTATGAGCCTGCCCGTCCCCTACCCTTCCCTCTGCCCTGGCCCAGCCCGGGAAGGATGAGCTGCTTTTCTGTTCACATTTCGGTTTAGCACCGAGACAGACTCTTGAAACACAAAGTGTAACCCTTTCAGTGTGAATAAGCTCATAACCTGGAACCTAACGTGGTGGTGCCCACAGGGAGCCCCCAACTGCTCTGCTTATTACCCAGAATGCTCTGGCAAGTGGGAGGCCAACAGTGTTGAGCTGGGCAATCATTGAAGGTGATGGTCTTCAGGACCCAAAAACTGCCATTGACAAAGCTTCTCAATGCCAACACCTGCCCCTCCTGGAAGCCTGGACTCCGCCTCCCCGGGGAGTCAGCTTCCCTTTCTGCCCGACTCAGTGCTGGCCTCCCATGGGGGCACCTGACTGAGAACAGAGGCTGGTCAGCCAGCCTTGGGCCCCACTGCCACCCATCCCAGTGGCCCCAGCACTACCCGCTCATGCTGTCCCATAAACTCCATCCTCGTGAGGCAGAACAGAAGAGAAACACCAAGGACCAATGTGGTACTGACCACCTGGCACACTGACTGGACAAACTGGGCAAATACCTGATGCCCACCTTCCTGGGCAGGGACCCCGCTTTTGTCCCCACCTCTCCGTGTTTTTATAGAGCATTTGCTACAACAGGAGTTGGATCAACCATGTACCAGGTGAGCTCCTGCCCCTGCACAGCACAGTGGTCATTTGGCCACTTGTTTGCTGTGAATCTTCAGGTCACTGCATGTCTCTAAGTGATTGTTCCCCAGAATGTGAGGCCCAATAGGGTTACTGTAGGGTCTCAGTGGGGTGCCTCTGGGTGCCTGGACAGTGGTGAGGTCTGCTGGAGGGCTGTGTTTTAGCCAATTGGTTATTTTTTCATTCTGTTGACAAAGTCTCTGCCAAATTTGTGATTCTACTCAGGGATCAGGGCTAAGCACTTTTCTCATTAGATAAAGAGATTGGAGATCCATTATGAGTCCCGGTCCGTGGTGAAGCCAGATCAGAAACCCCAAGTTTGAGAGGTGGAGTTCAGACTCAGCCAGCTGTCTGAGATGGGCATGGTTTGGGTTCATTCATTCAGCAAATATATGAGAAGCCCTGCCAGGTACAGACATGTCTCTAGGCACTGACCATAATCCAGTGCACAGAGCAGACCCCAAGCCTGCACTCCAGAGGTTCCTTCTAGTCGAGAGTCCTTCTGCAAGGACTCTTCCTTCTGCAAGAGGGCAGAGGTCTGAGGGCTTCTTCTAGGAAAAAGGGCAGGACTCAGAGAGCTGTGCATGTAGATATGGGTGGAGTGGGCGAGTGGGGAAGTCAATGGACAGAGTGAGCCCCTCAGAAATTCATACCCTTCTGCTTCTAATCCCAGCCCAGTCTGCACCCCTATCCCGGGACCGTGCTCACTAATCTGGTAGAACCTCCTCAGTGGCAGCTTGGCTGTTGCTCTCTACCCATGGGAGTTAACTGTCAATTAGAGGAGAAGAACCCCACAGGGCAGCTAGTGAATTAGGCAGCATGTAGGAGCAGGAGCCAAAGTTTGAGGTGTGAGGTAGTCTCTGGACATCAGAAATGCAGATGGATTTTCTTCGTTTACTCATTGATCAGCTATTCCTGGAGCACCTACTGTGTGCCAATGAGTGACATGAACAGAGTGGAAACCAGCTCTCCCTGTCCTCATGGAGTTGACATTTTGGCACGAGGGTAGTAGGAGGGTACAGGGACACTGAGAGAGCATGTCAGGTTCCCCGGAAGAAGATGAAGGCGGTTCCCTAATTGTTGCAGAGCTGTCATTTAGGTGGGCTTTCTGCCATGCCCTCTTGAATGACCAGGCACATCTCTGCCAGGACTGCCAGGTTGAATGTGGGCAAGGGATAGGTCTGCCTTCTGGATGGGCAGGAGCAGCAGGCACAGGACCCCAGGCTCTCTGAGTGGTGCTCTGGGAGGGTCATGTGGAAAAAAGGCCAGGCCTCAAACCCTGCTGTCTGTCTATCTCTCTCCCCAGGGTCATCCCCTGCATCTTGGGCATCTAACTGGACCAGTACCCTGAAGATTTTTATTAGCCGCCAGAATTTCCCAGCCTGATCATGCTTTTGGCCTCCATAGAGCTCACCTTTCCAGTCCTAGACCTGCCAACCCAGTGAGTTTAATAAGATTATTTATACTAGTGACCAGAAGACAATTCTGGATGTTTCCAATGAAATTAGAGCAGCCTGTGAGTGAGAGAAAGAGACAGAGCTGGGAACCAGTGGACTGAAACATCTTGGGTTTGATTCCAGTCCAGGTACATACCTCAGTTGCAGGCTAGATCCTTGGCCCTGGTCTGGGCCAGGGAACGTTATCCTTGGGTGAGGATTGACAAAGAAAACTGTAGTGATAAGAATGGCACTGCCACTTGCATTAAAACCTCAGGCACGTTAGCTGAATTCTTTACGTCTTGTTCTTTTCACGTGAAAAATGAGTTGCAAGGATAAAATTGAATAATAAAGTGCTTAACATAGAGAGTTGGCATATGGTAGGCACTTAGTATATATTGCCCATTACTATTATAAATACACTAGAGGCCCAGTGCACGAAAATTTGTGCACTGGTTGTGGGGGGGTCCCTCATCCCAGCCTACCCCTTATCACATACTGGGAGCTCTAAGGGGATGTCCTAGTGACGGCTTAGGCCTGCTCCCTGTTCCCCTTGGGGAGCGGGCCTCAGCCACAGTCTGGCCTTCCTTTGTGGGAGGTGACCGGGCTCATCAGGGGAAGGCACCAGCCCCATCTCCCCACTGTTGCAGCCATTGCCAGTCACCGCAGTCACCAAGGTGTTTTCATCAACACGGACTCCAGTCCCTTCACCATGAAAAAAAGCCAACTTTCTTTAGGCATTTTCAAGATGTGTGTCATAGGATATGACATTTCTTTCTTTCTTTCTTTTTTTATCCTCATCTGAGAATATGTTTCCATTGATTTTTAGAGAATGTGGAAGAGAAAGCGAAAGACAGAGAGAAACATCAAAGTGAGAGGAACACTTTTATTGGTTGCCTCCTGTATGAGCCCTGACCTGGGCCCAGGCCAGGGAGGAGCCTGCAACCTAGGTACATGCCCTTAGTCAGAATTGAACCCGGACCCTGTGGTGGGCAGGCCGAGGCATTATCCACTGACCAAAACCAACTAGGGCAGGATATGACATTTCTTAGCCCTCCAGCAGCGGACCTTCCTTTTTTTTCAACAGGAGTGTGGTAAAAAACCCTAGATCACCTTATTAGAGTCTGATTAACCAAGTTACTAAGAATATTATCAATGGCATACAGGGAGCTTAGCCAATGAGCAGTCAGAAAAGGTGTTTCCTCTGTAGTTACACCAATTGCCGGCTCAGCCTCTGCCCAGGCCTAACTCCTCTGACCGAGTCATTAGGCCTGGGCAGGAGACCCCCAGCTCCTGCAATCCCCCCTCCGCCCATCCCCAAGCCTAATGCCTCCGCATTAGGCCTGGGCAGGGTACCGCCAGCTCCCCCAATTGTGCGATCTGACCCTGCTCCCCGTGATCACTGGCTCTGCCCCTGCTCCCAGCCATCGCAAGCCCCCTTCCTGCTCTCTGCCATCGCTGGCTCCACCACTGCCCAGGCCTAATGCCTCTCACCGAGGCTGTAGGCTTAGGCGTGGGACGCCCCGGTCCCCACGATCGCTGACTCTGCCGCTGCACCCTGCGATCACTAACTCCACACCAGCCTAGGCCTAACGCTTCTGGCCAAGGTGTAAGGCCTGGGCAGGGGATCCCCAGGTATCCTCAATTTTGGGCTCTGCCCCTGCCCAGGCCTAATGCCTGTGGCCGAGGCATTAGGCCCGGCAGGGGACTCCCAGCTCCCAGCGATCACCGATCACCGACTCCTCACATCCTCCGCGCCATTGCCGGCTCCACACCTGCCCAGGCCTAACTCCTAAAGGCATTAGGCCTGGGCAGGAGAACCCTCAGCTCTGATTGCAGGCTCCGATTGCCGCTGGGAGCCTATGTATGCAAATTAACCGCCATCCTTGTTTGGTTAATTTGCATATTCATACGATTGGCTGCTGGGCATAGCAAAGGTATGACCAATTTGCATGTTTGTCTATTATTAGGTACGATATGTATGTAAACAATCATCAAGTAGAAATACCATGTGTAACATCGACAAAATAATCTAAAGCACTAAGATGTTAACAGGAATTGCCCAGGGCCTCCCAATGCTCTATTTCTCCATTTAATCATAAATGCATGGACTTACTCATTTCTGGATAGAAAGATAAAATATTGCCAAGGCACATACTCTCCTGAATTAATCTAAAATGTACATATATATGTAATATGCAGATTAGGCCAGGAAGCTTTAACGTAGTGGTTCTCAACCTGTGGGTTGCGACCCCTTTGAGGGTTGAACAACCCTTTCACAGGGGTCGCCTAAGACCATTGGAAAACACATATAGAATTACATATTGTTTTTGTGATTAATCACTTGCTTTAATTATGCTCAATTTGTAACAATGAAAATACATCCTGCATATCAGATATTTACATTATGATACATAACAGTAGCAAAATTACAGTTATGAAGTAGCAACAAAAATAATTTTATGTTAGGGGGTCACCACAACATGAGGAACTGTATTAAAGGGTCGCAGCATTAGGAAGGTTGAGAACCACTGCTTTACAGGGTCACGACCAGACAGGAGGAGGTTGCCTGTGCAGGTGAGGCCAGGGGCAGAGATGGAGACAGACACAGGGGGCCTGCCTGAGCCAGAGCGGACACAGGCAGGGGGGCCAGGGAGGCCTGGGGTTGGCTGAGTCACTGCGCCTGGCTAGGGCAGCCCTGGAAGGGACACAGGCAGGGGGTCATGGGGTGCCTGGGGCAGAAGTCAGGTGCGGGTCCTGCTGCCTGCAGCGTGGGTCAGATCCAACTCCTGTGGCAGCCCTCGAGGTGGCTCGTCCAGCGATTTCAATAGAGCGCTGGGCCTCTAGTTTAAAGTAAAAATTATAATAGGATTTTGGGGAAACAAACACTCTTCTAAATTTTATCTACAAATAAATATGCAAACAAATCAGGAAACAGTTGACAAGAATATAGGAAGGGGACTTGCTCTGTCAATTAGGAAGGACTCTCAAGCAGTGGGGCCCTGGTGCTGGAGTGAGCAGGTCCTGGGAGCTGGGTAGCGACATCAGGAACAGGGTGCAGCACACATGAGACTCAGGGGATTATTGTGGGGGCCCTTTGGCAGCAAATAGCACTGGGACAGCCGCTCAATTATTGAGGGGAATACTTTAGATCAATATTTCAGATCTCACCCAAGAGTTTTTAATGTATTTATGATTAGTATATTTTACTGTCTTTTCCTTCTGAAAATCGAATGAAGGTGGAATCAAAATTTTAAAAATAAAAAATGAGAGAATATACATAAACTCTATTTAATTCCATGATATAGAGAACACTTTCCACATGTTGATGTCTCTTTTGGGTGAGATGTAATGGAGAAAAAAGGTCAGTCCTATGAAGTCCTGAGCAAAGAGCCTTGCAGACAGAGAGGTGTGTGTGCAAAGGCCTGAGGTGGGAAAGAGCCCACTGGGGTGAAGGAATGACACACGGGCCAGGGTGGCTGGAGTTAAGAGGAGAGTGTGAGACAGGACGTTGTGCTGGTCAACGGGGTCACCGATCCTGCAGAGTCTTGCTCAAGCTGTAAAATTTATTCCAAGTGCCATGAGGACTTTTAGAGGATTTTAAGTGAAAGACATTTAGCAACTATCTTTCTATTTGTATTTGAAAATAGTACTTTAATAATCAGATTTGGCTGTTGCATTTTTGATCAGATGCTTTTTCAGTACCTAGTACATTTTATTAACTTTTATAAAGACACGGTTTTTATTTTCGAATATTCATTCCTAGGTTTAATTTCTTTTTTAAAAAAATATATTTTATTAATTTTTTTGCAGAGAGGAAGGAAGAGGGATAGAGAGTTAGAAACATCGATGAGAGAGAAACATCGATCATCTGCCTCCTGCATACCCCCTACTGGGGATGTGCCCACAACCACGTACATGCCCTTGACCGGAATCAAACCTGCGACCTTTCAGTCCGCAGGCTGATGCTCTATCCACTGAGCCAAACCAGTTAGGGCCCTAGGTTTAATTTCTTAACAAACCTACAGCATCTGAGAAACTTATTTATTTATTTTTAATTTAAGTATAGTTGATATACAATCTTATATGGTTATATTGTTTCTGGTGTATGATATAGTGAATCAACAATTTTATCACCTCACCAATTCATATAACCATCTGTCATCATGCAAACTTATCCCAATATTATTGACTATATTTCCCTTCCCCTTTTCACCCACTCTACACCCTCCCTTCTGGTAACCACATCTTTTCTCTCTTTTTATATGAGTCTGTTTTTGTTTTGTTTTGTTTTTTTGATTCCACATATGAATAAAACTCTATGGTAATTGTCTTTCGCTGCCTGACTTAGTTCACTTAGCATAATACCTTCTAGACCAGTGGTTCTCAACCTTGGCTGCACATTAGAATCACCTGGGAATCTTTCTCAAATCCTGATTTCTAGGCCTCATCCTCCAGAAATTCTGTTTCTTTGTTACTAATGTTGTGGCCCCACCCCATAACAAAGAAACAGAATTTCTAGGGGATGAGGCCCAGAAATCAGGATTTTAAAAGATTCCCAGGTGATTCTAATGCTCAGGCATGTGAGAAGGGAGTAATGTAGATTTCTTCAGTTGTGGCACCAGACAAGTCATTCCATAATGAGCCAGACACTTAGAATAAGGACAAGGAGAAGTCTGAATGGGGATTTTTTTCTCAACACTTTCTCATACTGGCAAGGAATAAGAAGCTGATGTTTAATTTGGGTTTGGATTGGGGGGGAGGAATGGATGGTGGTGGTCGCAGCCATGAGGAACATGGTGTTGTGTTAGTGCTGGCAGTGTAAAATAATGAATTTGATTTCCCTTTTTACATGGTAGACTATTGTTTATTGTTAAACTATTGAAAAGATGGTCAGCTCAAGATCTGAAGTTTTAAGCCACAAGTGTTCCAGTTTTTCCTTTAACAACTTGGTCTAGAACAGCATTGCTCGATATTGGAGATACTAGAGAAGTGAGGTTTCACTCTGTTTCACTGATGATGCACTTCATGTTACATTTGCCCCATAAGTAAGATATTAGTAATAAGGATTATTGGGTATGGTGTACATCGTTATTATCTTCACAATTTTTCTGTAAATCTAGAACTAATATAAAATAAAACATCCATTAAAACAACACCCAAAATCCTAGGAAATGGTAGCAACTGATCATAGTGGAAGGGACCACTGAAATGACGGGGGAGTATGGAAATTGTCTTAGAGGTAACACCACCTCCCTGCCATATGCTGGACTCTAATGGAACTAGAGGAAATGAGAGAGAGAGGTCCGTCTGGGAAAAATTTTCGGAGTTAAGAGGAAGGTCTCGGTTCTATAACCTGAGTGTCTGAGATTTCTGCATCCTCTGCCACCCCCGCCCCTCCTGGATAGTGAAGCTGAGGCTTTGTGATGTCAAGCCACACCATGGCAACCACTGATTTTGGGCAGCCAGAGCTGAAGTAAGTGGCTCCTCATTAACCTAAAGAGTATATGTAGAGGCCAGGACCCTTTGAGTAGTGTCTGTTGCCTCAAGATAGCGAAACTTAATAAGACGAAATTGTAGACTAGTAGAGATAAGGAATAAGACTCCCAACCCAAGGATGGATGAAGAAACTGAAAGTCTTAAAGTGAATAATGTTTGTATTGCGGAGGGGGGGTGGGGGTAGGGGTTGGGAGGATGGTGGTGGTCGCAGTAATGAGGAGCTGGTTGTTGTGTTAGGGCTGGCAGTGTCTAATAAAGAATTTGATTTCCTTTTTACATGGCAGACTATTGAATCTTGTTAAACTATTGAAAGGATGGTCAGCTCAAGGTGTGAAGATTTATGCCACAACTGGTACAGTATTTCCTTTCACATCATGGTCTAGAACAGCATTGTTGGATATTGGAGATACTAGATAAGTGAGTTTTGACTCTCTTTCACTGATGGGGAGGGATCTAAGGAGGGGGCAGGCATGTGAGAAGGGAGTAATGCTGGAAGCCGGTCCATCCTTGCTGCTTGACACAGTCGCTGCAGGAAAGAAACATCTGCACAGCATATGTTTCAAGGGACCTGGCGTATATAGCATACTGTTCTTAATATGTTTGCTCCCCTTAGCGCTGTGTGTTTTAACCAAGGTCACCTCTCTGAGAAAGGTTGTTTCCCAAGGTAGGACTTTTTCCCTGAAGTCAGGGAGGGGATGAAACTCCTTAACTAAGTGCCAGGCGGGTAGTTAATCACTACAAACAATCATGCTTAAGCTACATAATCTTTACTCCCTGGAATGGAGATAAGAAACGCCCTAAACTTTGTAATAGAAATTGACAGGATTAAAATCAACTAGGATAAATACGGATGTAACAAGACAATAAACAGCAGAACCTCTCTGGAGATTGAGACCAGAACGTGGCTGGAGAACCTTGCTAGGCTGCTGATCAACTGAATGCTGTCTCCATGTCATTCCTTCTTCGCCGACTCCCTCTACGCCTTTGGGAACCCCTGGACCTGCTGGGGTTGGACCCCGGCAGAGTAATGTAGATTTCTTTAGTTGTGACACCAGACAAGCCATTTTATAATGAGGCAGACAATTAGAAAAAGGACAAGGAGAAGTCTGAATGGGGATTTTTTTTCTCTCAACACTTTCTCATACTGGCAAGGAATAAAGAAGCTGATGTTTAATTTAGGTTTGGATTGGGGTGTGGGATGGATGGTGGTGGTCGCAGTCGTGAGGAACAGGGTGTTGTGATAGAGCTGGCAGTGTATAACAATGAATTTGATTTCCTTTTTACATGGTAGACTATGGAATGTTGTTAAACAATTGAAAGGATGGTCAGCTCAAGATCTGAAGTTTTATGCCACAACTGGTCCAGTTTTTCCTTTAACAACTTGGTCTAGAACAGCATTGCTCGATATTGGAGATACTAGAGAAGTGCGGTTTCCCTCTAACAGTTTCACTGATGATTCACTTCATGTTACATTTGCCCCATACATATGTAAGATATTACTAATAAGGGAAATTGGGTATGGTGTACATGGTTATTATCTTCACAATTTTTCTGTAAATCTGGAACTATTCAAAAATAAAACATCCATTAAAACAACACTCAAAATCCTAGGAAATGGTAGCAACTGATCATAGTGGAAGGGACCACTGAAATGACGGGGGAGTATGGGATTTGTCTTAGAGGAAACACCACCTCCCTGCCATATGCTGGACTCTAATGGAACTAGAGGAAATGAGAGAGAGAGGTCCATCTGGGAAAAATTTTCGGAGTTAAGAGGAAGGTCTCTGTTCTATAACCTGAGTGTCTGAGATTTCTGCATCCTCTGCCATCCCCGCCCCTCCTGGATTGTGAAGCTGTGGCTTTGTGATGTCAAGCCACACCATGGCAACCACTGATTTTGGGCAGCCAGAGCTGAAGTAAGTGGCTCCTCATTAACCTAAAGAGTATATGTAGAGGCTAGGACCCTTTGAGTAGTGTCTGTTGCCTCAAGATAGCGAAACTTAATAAGACGATATTGTAGGCTAGTAGAGATAAGGAATAAGACTCCAAACCCTAGGATGGATGAAGAAACTGCAAGTCATAAAGTCAATAATGTTTGTATGGGGGGTGGGATGGATGGTGGTGGTCGCAGTCATGAGAAACAACAGGTTGTTGTGTTGAGGCTGGCAGTGTCTAATAAAGAATTTGATTTCCTTTTTACATGGCAGACTATTGATTATTGTTAAACTATTGAAAGGATAGTCAGCTGAAGATGTGAAGTTTTATGCCACAACTGGTACAGTATTTCCTTTAACATCATGGTCTAGAACAGCATTGTTGGATATTGGAGATACTAGATAAGTGAGTTTTGACTCCCTTTCACTGATGGGGAGGGATCTATGGAGGGGGCAGGCATGTGAGAAGGGAGTAATGTAGATTTCTTTAGTCGTGGCACCAGACAAGCCATTCCATACTGAGGCAGACACTTAGAATAAGGACAAGGAGAAGTCTGAATGGGGATTTTTTTCTCAACACTTTCTCATACTGCCAAGGAATAAGAAGCTGATGTTTAATTTAGGTTTGGATTAGGGTGTGGGATGGATGGTGGTGGTCGCAGTCATGACGAACAGGGTGTTGTGATAGTGCTGGCAGTGTATAATAATGAATGTGATTTCCTTTTTACATGGTAGACTATTGAATATTGTTAAACTATTGAAAGGATGGTCAGCTCAAGATCTGAAGTTTTTTTCCACAACTGGTCCAGTTTTTCCTTTAACAACTTGGTCTAAAACAGCATTGCTGGATATTGGAGATACTATAGAAGTAAGGTTTCCCTCTAACAGTTTCACTGATGATTCACTTCCTGTTACATTTGCCCCATACATAAGTAAGATATTAGCAATAACAGAAATTGGGTATGGTGTACATGGTTATTATCTCCACAATTTTTCTGTAAATCTGGAACTATTCAAAAATAAATCATCCATTAAAACAACACTCAAAATCCTAGGAAATGGTAGCATCTGATCATAGTGGAAGGGACCCCAGAAATGACGGGGGAGTATGGGAATTGTCTTAGAGGAAACACCACCTCCCTGCCATATGCTGGACTCTAATGGAACTAGAGGAAATGAGAGAGAGAGGTCCATCTGGGAAAAATTTTCGGAGTTAAGAGGAAGGTCTCTGTTCTATGACCAGAGTGTCTGAATTTTCTGCATCCTCTGCCACCCCCGCCCCTCCTGGATGGTGAAGCTGAGGCTTTGTGATGTCAAGCCACACCATGGCAACCACTGATTTTGGGCAACCAGAACTGAAGTGAGTGGCTCCTCATTCACCTAGAGAGTTTATATAGAGGCCTGGACCCTTTGAGCAGTGTCCGTTGCATCAAGATAGCCAAACTTACTAAGAAGATATTTTAGACTAGTGGAGATCAGGAATAAGACTCCAAACTCAAGGATGGATGTAGAAACTGCAAGTCCTAAAGTGAATTAGAAGTCAGTTTCTCACCTGCATGACGAAGAAGTGGATAAGGTCAGAATACCATATTCAAAACTACCCCGTTCCCAATAATTCCTCTCCCAAGATTCTGGCCTTGTGCTTTTTGGCCACAGACACATCCTCATTCAATCCACTGTCATCCAATTACAAGCACATTTCCTAAACATTTTCCAAATTTTTCCCCAAAACCAATGTCTTTCTGTGATTAACTTGTTTCCAAACTACATAACCAAGATAGTGCCAACGGTAACTTTGGACTTTAAGCTGAATGTAGACAAAAGGGAGAAAGACAGAAAGAATCAGATAATTGTATTTTACTACAGGAAGGGGGAAACCTCCAGTAAGCAAGACAACAACCTCCAGTAAGCAAGGAAGAAAAGAAGCTGATGTTTAATTTAGATCTGGATTCGGGGGGTGGGATGGATGGTGGTGGTCGCAGTCATGAGGAACAGCGTGTGGTGTTAGTGCTGGCAGTGTATAATAGTGAATTTGATTTCCTTTTTTCATGGTAGAGTATTGAATATTGTTAAACTATTGACAGGATTGTCCGCTCAAGATGGGAAATTTTATGCCACCATGGTACAGTTTTTCCTTTATCTACTTGGTCTAGAACAGCATTGCTGGGTATTGGAGGTACTAGAGAAGTGAGGTTTCACTCTGTTTCACTGATGATTCACTTCATGTTGCATTTTCCCCAAGCATAAGTAAGATATTAGTAATAAGGGAAATTGGGTATGGTGTACATCGTTATTATCTTCACAATTTTTCTGTAAATCTGGAACTATTCTAAAATAAAACATCCAGATTTTCAATCCCAGCAACAACACAGAGTGGGTAACTATTAAGGAACCAGCTCTGGCCAGTAGACGTCCCCACACCAGTTTTAAGTGTAATAGAGAAGATAAACCCAAGCTACGGGACAGAGAGACCCTTTTCCTCAGTTGTCAACCCAAAAACACTGCCACCCAGAGGCTGAGCCACAAACTGACTCCTAGCTAAATACAAATTAAGGCAGTCTGGGAGTCAAATATGGCCTGCTTTAAAATCCGGACTGTGGTTTACAACAGGGAGAAAGAGTGTATCACAGGGAAATTCAACACTCTCCTGAATTCCTGACAGGACTAAGGCAAGCCAGACTGATGAGTAGAAGAACTGAAGGACCTTCACTACTGCAATTTTTTTTTCTTCTTTTTTATTTTTTATTTTTTCACCTTTTAACTAAGAAACCATTTTTTTTTCTTTTTTTTCCCATCACCTGATTTTACCCTTTAAATTACTACATATTTATTTTTTAACCAGTATTATTACTGCTACCATTTTACCATTTTTCAAAGTGCCATTTTATTTTCTCTTTATTTTATTTTGGGATTAGTGTTCTGTATTCTGTTTCATCATTTCTTTAGCATCAATTTTCCCTACCTCAATTTTACCTGTATGCTAAAACCCTTTCCCTCACTTTTCTCCTTTTGTTGTCCTGTTTCTCTTACCCTACTCCTGCTTTAGATTTTCCCTATTCCGTTTACCTCCTGTCAAAATTTCACCCTACTTATATATACTCTTTCCAATTCACTGCTCTAAAACCTTATACACATATCCCTTATCTTTCTTCACTATCCAATTTTTTTTCTTCTTTTATCTTTCTATTGTTTTGCTGCTGTTTGCTTGATTGTTGAGTATATTGGATTTTTGTTGTTGTTGTTTGTGTGTGTGTGTGTGTGTGTGTGTTTAGGACTGGTTGTGAGGCTGTTTTGCTTTTTCTTTTTCTTTTTTTCTTCTGGTTTTTACCCTCGCTCCACCCCATCCCCCCTGGTTATTTTTATGCTTCTGTTTTCCCTTGCCTTTCTAGATACTATTGGTTGTTTCAAGGTTGCATTCAATTCCAGGGAGCAGTTGCTGGAGTTTGTTGGGATTAGTGGTTGTTATATAGGAGTTTTCTCCTCATATACATAGCCTCTTCCCCTCAGGTACTTCATTCTCTCTTTTCACTCATTTTTTTCCCCTCCCTTTTTTTTTCTCTTTTCTTTCCCCCAAGTTTTTATCAATTTCATTTTTCAGTACTTTTTTTTTCTTTCTTCCCTACTTTTCTTTTCTTTTCTTTTTTCTCTTTTATCTTTTTCTCTCCTTTCTTCCTTGTCCCCTAATTCTCTTAATTCGGGTGGTCACCTTTATTTGGGGTTATTAGTATGGTGAATATATTTGTGTTTAGTGCCTAGTACGTGGTGCCTTGTTGTGTTGTATTTTGTGCCTTTAAATCAACCCAGCAGACCCAAGCAACAGCAGCCTCATGAGCACCACACCCTCTGCTGAGGAACAGCAGCTGTACGTGAAGCCTCCCCCCACCAGCCAGAAGAGCCACCACAGCTGTGAACAGCACCCACCAGAGGAGCTCCTGCCAAGAGAGGAGCAGCTGCTACCATGACTGCCCGAGGAGCAACCACAGCCCAAGGAACCACTGCCACCCAAGGAGTAGCCACTGAATGACTCAACGTCTAGGTCTGTCAGTGAGATCAATCTTGGGTAGACAAAGAAACCGCCAAAGGAAAGAGAAGGAGGACTCTCCAGAAAAGCAGCTAAGTAATACAGAGGCATGCAACATGACAGAAAAAGAATTCAGAATAAGGGTCCTAGAGTGCATATACCGGATGGAGGAAAACATCAACAACCTCTGCAAGAAGCTAGAAGAAAAAGATGAAAAAGTCAACTACCTATGCAAGAAGCAAGAAGAAACAGATGAAAAAAATCAATAACATATGGAGGAAGCTAGAAGAAACAGATGAAAAAATCAACAACTTAAGTAAGACCCAAGAAGAAATGAAGAGTGATATAGCTGAAATAAAAAACACCATTGAAAGTATCAACAGTAGAGTAGGAGAAGCGGAGGACCAAATTAGTGAATTCGAAGACAAGGAAGCAAAACACACTCAAAATGTACTGCAATTTTAGAAAAAAAATTAAAAGACAATAGGAGAGCCTAAGGGAGCTTAGGGACAACATGAAACGAAACGACATATGAATAATAGGGGTGCCAGAACAACAGAAAGAGGAACAAGGATTAGAAAACCTATTCGAAGAAATAATATCAGAAAACATCCCTGAGGAGGGGAAAAAAAAATCACACAAGCACAGAGAGTCCCAAATAAGGTGAACCCGAAAAGACCCACACCAAGACACATCATAATTACCATGGCAAATGTTCAGGACAAATAGAGAATCTTACAGGCTGCAAGAGAGAGACGAAAATTTACATACAAGGGATTTCCCATTAGATTGTCAAATGATTTCTCAACAGAAACACATCAGGCCAGAGAAGAATGGACGAAAATTTACAAAGTGATGCAAAGCAAAGGACTGAATCCAAGAATACTCTATCCAGCAAGGCTATCATTCAAACTTGAAGGGGAAATAAGAAGCTTCACAGACAAAAAAAGGCTAAGGGAGTTTATCACCACCAAGCCAGCAATGCAAGGAATGCTAAAGGGACTGGTCTAAAAAGAAGAAATACAAAGCTGAGAAAGAAAACAGCCACACAAAAAAAGAAATGGCTGCAAACAAGTACCTTTCAATAACAACTTTAAACGTAAATGGACTAAATGCTCCAACCAAAAGACGTCAAGTGGCTGAATGGATAAAAAAACATGACCCATACATCTGCTGTCTACAAGAGACCCACCTCATTAGAAGGGACTCACACAGACTGAAAGTGAAGGGATGGAAAAATATTTTTCAGGCAAATGGAAAGGAAAAGAAAGCTGGGGTAGCAATACTTATATCGGACAAAATAGACCTCAAAGTGAAGGCCATAACAAGAGATAAGGAAGGCCACTTCATAATACTAAAGGGATCAATACAACAACAAGATATAACCCTGGTAAACATATATGCACCCAATGCAGGAGCACCCAAATTCATAAAAAAAACTCCTGGAAGATATCAAAGGAGAGATCGACAACAATACAATCATAGTAGGGGACTTCAATACACCACTGACAGCACTGGATAAGTCCTCTAGACAAACAATCAGCAAAGATACAGCAATCCGAAATGACTCACTAGATCACATGGACTTAATAGACATCTTCAGAACACTTCAACCCAAAGCCACGGAATTCACATTCTACGCAAGTGCTCATATGACATATTCAAAAAGAGGCCATATATTGGGTCACAAGCAAAGTATCCCCAAATTCAAGAAGATTGAAATCATAACAAGCATCTTCTCAGACTATGATGGCATAGTATTAGAATTAAACTACAATAAAAATTACCCAAAATACACAAACACCTGGAAGCTGAATAGCATGTTATTAAATATTGATTGGGTTACCAAGGAGATCAAAGAAGAAATTAAAAACATCCTGGAAACTAATGACAATGAAAACACAACAATCCCAAACCTATGGGACACAATGAAAGCAGTCCTGAGAGGGAAGTTTATAGCTCTACAGACCTATCTCAAAAAACAAGAAAAAATGGTAGTAAATCATCTAACTCTACAACTCAAAGAATTAGAAAGAGAGCAACAAGAAAACCCCAGAGTGAGCAGAAGGAAGGAGATAATAAAGACTAGAGCAGAAATAAATGACAATGACATAGAGACCAAAAAAGCAATACAGAAAATCAATGAAGCCAAGAGCTGGTTCTTTGAAAGGATAAACAAGATTGACAAACCTCTAGCCAGACTCACCAAGAAGCAAAGAGAGAGGACCCAAATAAACAAAATCAGAAATGATAGAAGCGAAATAACAACAGACCCCACAGAAATACAAATGATTGTTAAAAAATACTATGGACAGCTCTACTCCAACAAACCAGAGGGCCTGGAGGAAATGGACAAATACCTAGAAAAATACAACATTCCAAAACTCAATCAGGAAGAAGCTAATAATCTCAACAGGCCAATAAGTATGGAAGAAATTGAAGCAGTCATCACAAAGCTTCCATCAAACAAAAGCCCAGGACCAGACAGCTTCACAGGGGAGTTTTACCAAACATTCAAGGAAGATCTAAAACCTGTCCTCCACAGACTACTACAAAAAATTCAAGAGGAAAGAACACTTCCAAGCTCATTCTATGAAGCCAGCATCACCCTAATACCAAATCCAGGTAAAGAAAACACAATGAAAGAGAATTACAGGCCAATATCCCTTATGAACATAGACACCAAAATCCTCAACAAAATCTTAGCAAATCAGATCCAGCAGTACATCAGAAAGATCATACATCATGGCCAAGTAGGATTTACCCCAGGGATGCAAGGATGGTACAATATCTGCAAATCAATAAACGTGATACATCACATAAACAAATTGAAAGAAAAAAACCACATGGTCATATCAATTGATGCAGAAAAAGCATTTGACAAAATTCAACACCCATTTTTGATAACAACTCTCAGTAAGGTGGGAGTAGAAGGATCATACCTCAGCATAATAAAAGCCATATATGACAGGCCAATAGCCAACATCATACTCAATGGACAAAAACTAACACCATTTCCCCTAAGAACAGGAACAAGACAGGGATGCCCCCTCTCACCACTCCTGTTCAACATAGTACTGGAAGTGTTAGCCATTGCAATTCGGCAAGAAGAAGAAATAAAAGGCATCCAAATTGGAAAAGAGGAAGTAAAACTGTCCTTATTTGCAGACGACATGATATTATACATACAAAACCCTAGAGACTCCATCAAAGAGGTACTAGACTTAATACATGAATTTGGCAATGTAGCAGGATACAAAATTAACCCCAAGAAATCTGAGGCATTTCTATACACCAATAGTGAACTTTCAGAACGAGAGATTATAAAAACAATCCCATTTACCATCGCACCAAAAAAATTAAGCTACCTAGGAATAAACTTAACGGAAGAGGTAAAAGACCTCGACTCAGAAAACTACAGGACATTGAAAAAAGATATAGAGGAAGACATAAACAGATGGAAGAACATTCCATGTTCATGCATTGGTAGAATCAACATCATTAAAATGTCCATACTACCCAAAGCAATCTATAAATTCAACACACTTCCCATTAAAATATCAACGGCATACTTCATAGATCTAGAATTAACTCTCCAAAAATTCATCTGGAATCAAAAAAAGACCCTGAATAACTGCAGCGATTCTGAAAATGAACAAAGTAGGTGGGATCTCAATACCAGATATCAAGCTGTATTACAAAGCCACTGTTCTCAAAACTGCCTGGTACTGGCACAAGAACAGGCATACAGATCAATGGAATAGAATAGAATAGAGAGCCCGAATAGAAATCAGCCCGAACCAATATGCTCAATTAATATTTGACAAAGAAGGCAAGAACATACAATGGGGCCAAGATAGCCTCTTCAATAAATGGTGTTGGGAAAATTGGACAGATACATGCAAGAAAATGAAACTAGACCACGAACTTACACCATACACAAAAAATAAACTCAAAAGGAATAAAGGACTTAAATATACGACGGGAAACCATACAAATACCAGCAAAATCCAAAGGCATCAAAATCGCAGACATGTACCGAAGCAATTTCTTCACTGGTACAACTCCTAGGGCACTTGAAACTATAGAGAAAATGAACAAATGGGACTACATCAAAATAAAAAGCTTCTGCACACCAAAAGAAACCATCAACAAAACAGCGAGAAAACCCACTGTGTGGGAAAACATATTTGCCAATGTCATATCTGATAAGGGCCTAATCTCCAAAATTTATAGGGAACTCATGCAACTTAACAAAAGGAAGTTAACAGTACAATCAAAAAATGGGCAAAGAACTTAGATAGACATCTTTCAAAAGAGGACATTCAGAAAGCCAAGAGACATATGAAAACATGCTCAAAGTCACTAATCATCCGAGAGATGCAAATCAAAACAACAATGAGGTACCATCTCACACCTGTCAGACTGGCTATCATCAACAAATCAACAAACGACAAGTGCTGGAGAGGATGTGGAGAAAAAGGAACACTTGTGCACTGCTGGTGGGAATGCAGACTGGTGCAGCCACTATGGAAGGCAGTATGGAATTTCCTCAAAAAACTGAAAATGGAACTGCCATTTATCCCTGTGGTCCCACTTCTAGGAATATATCCTAAGAAACCAGAAACACCAATCAGAAAGGATATATGCACCCCTATGTTCATAGCAGCACAATTCACCATAGCTAAGATCTGGAAACAGCCTAAGTGCCCATCAGTAGATGAATGGATTGGAAAACTGTGGTACATCTACATGATGGATTACTCTGCTGCTCTAAAAAGGAAGGAACTCTTACCATTTGCAAAGGCATGGATGGAACTAGAGAGAATAATGCTAAGTGAAATAAGCCAGTCAATGAAGGAAAAATACCACATGATCTCACTCATTCATGGATAATAGAGACCATTATAAACCTTTGAACAATAATAGATACAGAGGCAGAGCTGCCTCAAACAGATTGTCAAACTGCAGCGGGAAGGCCTGGGAGGTTGGAAGTCAGGAGGTAAGGGGTAATAGATCAAACTCAGGACTAGTATGAATGCATATAAGCATAACCAATGGACATAAGACACTGGAGGATAGGGGAGGCTAGGGGACGGTCAAAGGCAGGGGGGAAAAAGGACACATATGTATTGCCCTTTGTAATACTTTAAGCAATAAAAACAATAAATAAAATAAAATAAAATAAAACGTCCATTAAAACAACACTCAAAATCCTAGGAAATGGGAGCAACAGAACATAGTGGAATGGACCACTGAAATGACGGGGGAGTATGGGATTTGTCTTAGAGGAAACACCACCTCCCTGCCATATGCTGGACTGTCATGGAACTAGTGGAAATGAGAGAGAGAGAGAGGACAGTTGGGGAAAAATTTTAGGAGTTAAGGGAAGGTCTCTGTTCTATAACCAGGGTGAGATTTCTTCATCCTCTGCCACCACGGCCCCTCCTGGTTGGTCACGCTGAGGCTTTGTGATGTCAAGCCACACCATGGCAACCACTGATTTTGGGCAACCAGAGCTGAAATGAGTGGCTCCTCATTAACTTAAAGAGTATATGTAGAGGCCAGAACCCTTTGAGTAGTGTCTGCTGCCTCAAGATAGCGAAAATTAATAAGACGATATTGTAGACTTGTAGAGATAAGGAATAAGACACCAAACACAAGGATGGATGAAGAAAATGCATGTCCAAAATTGAATTTATTTTGTATTGTGGGAGGAGGGGTAGGATGGATGGTGGTGGTCGCAGTCATGAGGAACAGGGTGTTGTTTTAGTGCTGGCAGTGTATCATGAAAAATTGGGTTTCCTGTTTACATGGCAGACTATTGAATATTGTTAAGCTATTGAAAGGATGGTCAGCTCAAGATGTGAAGTTTTATGCCACAACTGGTACAGTTTTTCCTTTAACATCATGGTCTAGAACAGCATTGTTGGATATTAGAGATACTAGAGAAGTGAGGTTTGACTCTGTTTCACTGATGGGGAGGGATCTAAGGAGGGGGCAGGCATGTGAGAAGGGAGTAATGTAGATTTCTTTAGTTGTGGCACCAGACAAGCCATTCCATACTGAGCCAGACACTTAGAATAAGGACAAGGAGAGGGATCAATGGGGATTCTTTTCTCATCACTTTCCCATACTGGCAGGCAAAAAGAAGCTGATGTTTAATTTAGGTTTGGTTTGGGGTGGTGGGTGTATGGTGGTGGTCGCAGTCATGAGGAACAGGGTGTTGTGTTAGTGCTGGCAGTGTATAATAATGAATTTGATTTCCTTTTTACATGGTAGACTATTGAATATTGTTAAACTATTGAAAGGATGGTCAGCTCAAGATCTGAAGTTTTTTGCCACAACTGGTCCAGTTTTTCCTTTAACAACTTGGTCTAGTACAGCATTGCTGGATATTGGAGATACTAGAGAAGTGAGGTTTCACTCTAACCGTTTCACTGATGTTTCACTTCATGTTAAATTTGCCCCATACAAAAGTAAGATATTAGCAATATGGGAAATTGGGTATGGTGGACATGGTTATTATCTTCACAATTTTTCTGTAAATCTGGAACTATTCTAAAATAAACATCCATTAAAACAATACTCAAAATCCCAGGAAACGTTAATATCTGAACATAGTGGAATGGACCACTGAAATGACGGGGGAGTATGCCAGTTGTCTTAGAGGAATCACCACGTCCCTGCCATATTCTGGACTATAATGGAACTAGAGGATATGAGAGAGAGAGGTCAGTTTGGAAAAATTTTAGGAGTTAAGTGGAAAGTCTCTGTTCTATAACCATAGTGTTTGAGATTTCTGCATCGTCTGCCACCCCCGCCCCTCCTGGATGGTCAAGCTGAGGCTTTGTGATGTCAAGTCACACCATGGCAACCACCGATTTCCGGCAACCAGAGCTGAATTGAGTGGCTCCTCATTAACCTAAAGAGTATATATAGAGGCCATGACCCTTTGAGTAGTGTCTGTTGCCTCAAGATAGCGAAACTTAAGACGATATTGTAGACTAGTAGAGATAAGGAATAAGACTCCAAACACAAGGATGGATGAAGAAACTGCAAGTCCAAAGTGAATTTATGTTTGTATTTGGGGTGGGTTGGATGGATGTTGGTGGTCACAGTAATGAAGAACGGGGTGGTGTGTTAGTGCTGGTAGTGTATAATAAAGAATTTGGTTTCCGTTTAACATGGCAGATGATTGAATATTGTTAAACTATTGAAAGGATGCTCAGCTCAAGATGTGAAGTTTTATGGGTACATACACACCACCATACACAACTGGTACAGTATTTCCTTTAACATCATGGTCTAGAACAGCATTGTTGGATATTGGAGATACTAGAGAAGTGAGGTTTGACTCTGTTTCACTGATGGGGAGGGATCTAAGGAGGGGGCAGGCATGTGAGAAGGGAGTAATGTAGATTTCTTTAGTTGGGGCACCAGACAAGCCATTCCGTCATGAGCCAGACACTTAGAATAAGGACAAGGAGAAGTCTGAATGGGTTTTTTTTTTTTTTTCTCAACACTTTCTCATACTGGCAAGGAAAAAAAAGAAGCTGATGTTTAATTTAGGTTTGGATTGGGGTGGTGGGATGGATGGTGGTGGTCGCAGTCATGAGGAACAGGGTGTTGTGTTAGTGCTGGCAGTGAATAATAATGAATTTGATTTCCTTTTTACATGGTAGACTATTGAATATTGTTAAACTATTGAAAGGATGGTCAGCTCAAAATCTGAAGTTTTATGCCGCACCTGGTCCAGTTTTTCCTTTAACAACTTGGTCTAGAACAGCATTGCTTGATATTGGAGATACTAGAGTTTTGAGTAAGACTCCCTCCACGTTCTGCGTGGAGTGGTGTTCGTTATCTGAAAGAGGAGCTGCACAACCAATGAGAGAAAAAGACACGAGATAATTTTGCAATATTGGAGGACCAGGCCGAAAAATCCAGAAGGATTCCTCCTCTCCTCAGGCTGCTCCAATGTTTTATTGATCTGGAGTAGCCCTCTTGGTAAGGAGGTTTCAATGACACACAGATCAGCAGACAATTTCCAGGAATAGACAAAGTATCTGATTAACTCATCAATAGATTTCCGAGTGTAGGTAGAGTATCTGATTAGCTCATCAATAGATTTCCAGGAGTATCTGATTAACAATAATCAACAAGGATCTACATATAAGTATCTAAGGAATTAAGGGAACTAAATTGGGGATGCTTCAACTATTATTACCTAAATTAACTGAGTGGTTCCTAGATTAACTGGGAGGTGCACAGCCCTGACTTTTGCTAGGACACTCAAGCCCTTACCTTTACTAGGACTTTCAAGGGCTACTAGCTTTTGGGGGGTCTCTGTCTAAACTCAGCTATTGAATACAATGAATGGACTCCGGCATCTCCCCCTTATTTTTCTTTAAAAAGTAATTAAGTCCCAATTTCAATGTCCAAAAGTTCTGATTCCATGTTTCAATGTCCAAAAGTTCATGTGTAAATGCCAGCAATGAAATGCTGGTTCTGGATGGTGGACAAATGCAGGACTGGTCCTCTCTGGTTTGGTCCTGGGCACCCTGCAGCGCCGCACAGCTGCTGACTGCTAGCATGGCAAAGCATCTTCCACCATCTCCATCTCTGAACTGTCCCTCCTGTCTTTGTGGCTGGAGCAGTCTGGTCAGTGTCTCTCCGGGATCCCTTGTTGCAGGAATACACATGGTCTTGGAGTTGTTCTCTCAAAGTATACACACATATTCTCGACCAAGGGTTAAAGGAAAAAACCTTACTTGGGGTCTTTTCTTTAAAATGATCTTCCCTGGCTTACCCTGGCATAATGTGAGTTTTTTCTGGGTGTTTCGCTAACGAAAAAATTTTAATTTAGTTATAAGATCTATTTTCTTACATGGCATTTTTTCCACTATATTTTTCCACTATCCCCCTTTTTTAATTTAATTAGAAGGCTTCTTGGAAATTTTATAATGCAGTCTGGATAGCTTTAAATATTAATATTTTGCACACACAAAAAATGAACCTGAACATGCTTTAGGTTCATAGCATGTTTACCACAAAATGAAAATTTTGGTTAATACTTTTTGAACAATTACTTATTTCAAATTAGCCAAATTTAATTAATTTGAAAACTTGACTTTAATTTGAAAACTATTTTGCTGTCAAATTTAATATTTTAACAATAATCTTAATTTACACTGTAAATATTAATGAAAAGGATCACTTTACATCCTTGTGAATGCTCTGAGCATTCCTGTTGTTAGGCTAGATTTAGACATAGGGTCTGTTAGCCAAGCCTCTGTTTATCTGGATTCTGATTTCAGCTGGACCAAATCTCTTTTGTTATTTGGTTCCTGATCTGGGCTGGGCATGGTAAGCAAGAAGCAGCCATGGGGACAGGAGACCTTCCTCAGAAGGGGCGAGTGTTCAAGCCCCTGCACCATTGGCGGGGGGGTGAGGATCTGTGCCCCACCTCTGTTGATGCCCAAGTTTTCTCCTACTGGCCCACGACTGTGCGTGTCTTAGGTCACCCCACCCTGTGGGGGTCTTACCCGTCTTTGACTACCAGCCATCTCTGGGCCAAGTAGGGTGATGTGAGGTTCAGTTCTGTCTCCTTGATAGCCTATGTCCCTCTGGCCTCCATGCCCATCAAGTGCCTTTGGATCCCCTTGCCTGCTGGCGGGGCCCCGGCATTGATCATAGGGAACCCAGGTTTCTTCTCCAGAGAGGGCCCAGCTTACGCCATTCTGTAAGAGACAGATCCATGGTACCAGCTTTTCATGATCTTAGCTTGAACGGAGAGCCTAGATAACAGCTGTAGAGAACTGGAATCCTTTTGGCAAAAAAAAAAAAAAATTGAGAGCGGTCAACACAGAATGCTTAAGTGCCTTCCCCAGGAGGCCCTCCACACAGTGGAAAGGAATAAATCCCTTCATGTAATACATTCAAATTCATTTGTAAATTTGTTTGGGATAAATGCACAATATACTGTTGTAAAGCATCAAAAATTATTAATGAAACTTGTAGAATAATAGCATGTAAGAATATTCTTTGTTCTAGGTCATGACAACTTAAATTTTAAACTCAAGGTTTGGAATGAGGAACCTAGTTTAAAAAAAGAAGAAGAAATTTACAGAAGCAGAGACAGTATGCTATCTAAATTACAGTTCTGGGTCTCCAGAGCACTGAGTTGACAAGTTATCTGGAGCCCTCTGACTTTGGGATAGCTATGCTGTCCTTCCCAGGTAAAGGAAAAATGTGCCTTCTAAGACCAGTATGAAACTATAGTTTTTACCTGAAAGGATTGTTACCATACTTCACTTTACCATGCCCCAGGTGGTCTCTGGGCTGTTCCTTTTATTCTGACCCCAATGTAGCTCCATAGGTGTCTTTCCATTAGCATCACCAGTGAAAAGATTTAGAGTAATTAAAGCTAGGTGCAGCCTACTCCTAGGTGATTTCTCCATCATCCCCCTTTTTTGTTTTTCAAGTTGGGATTTTTAAAAGCTGATGAGACTCTGAAGCCTCTTTTAAGAAAGCAACCAATGGATCAGCATGTGCCTTTCCCTTAGTTAATGGGCTAGGTAATATGCTGTGAGCCCTGATGTGGGTGATATAAAAAGGGTATTTTCTCTGCTGCACAATCTGTTGAACTTGCTTAAATAGTAAGAATAAACTTTGGTCACTAAACCATTTCAACCGGGCAGTTTCAATTCTACTTACTAGGCCCGAAGCATAAGAGGAATCACAAATTATGTTAACTGGCTGTTGGAAATCTTGCAACACAGTCTTAATAGCTTTTAATTCAATTCTTTGCACAGAAGTATGACTGGTCACTATGACTCGGTCAGAATTTATAGTATGATAGGCAGCTTTCCCATTAGATGACCCATCAGTAAACACAGTTAAAGCTCCAGGAATTGGTTCCTGTCTAATATTTTTTGGTATAATAATGGAGGTCTTATGTAAAAATTGTAGTGGTTTATATTTTAATAGGTGACAGCTAAGTTCCCCTGAATATCCACTTAGCCCAATTTGCCAATTTTAAGTCAGTTTGAAATAACATTTATTCTTTTAACTTGACTTGTCCTAAGTTATGGACAGTAAATGACAGTAATTAAATTTCTGTTATTAGTCTTTAAGTAAATTTACATAAACTTTGTTTAAGGAGGCAAAACACAAATTATTTAATTTAGCTTATGAGGCCCAATATATTGATTTTTAATTTTAGTTAGACATCTGAAGGAAACCTCTTTTTATTTCCTTCCCGACAGCTTTCTTTCTCACACAGCAACAAATGTAAGGAACATGGTTGCCTTTAGAGATTTTAAGAAATACTGTCGCAAAGCTATATATTTCAAGTGATTTTTCATTTATGGTGACTAATTATTGTCAGATTTAGTATTTCAACAACAATCTGTACATGTTAGCAATTATATTTTTAAAGAATATACTCTTTGGCTTATTTGCATATACAGAGGGATCATGGGAAGCCTTCAGTAACTTTTTAGAAGAATTTTACTTTATTAGAATTCAATTGCTTACAAAGATTAGTAAATTTAGTAAAGTTTTATTTTGATACACGAGATGCAAACGCTGCTTCACTTCCAGCCTAATTTTAAATGCATCGGCAAGGAGCTTTTGTTAGTTTAAATAAAGACATTGCTACTAATAAATCAATTTTTTCTTTTATTTGGCAGAAATTCCTTATGCAACCAAGTATATTATATTTTGAAATATTGCACTCGGGAAAAACTGTCAAATACATAGCTAATTAAAACATTTTCAACACTTTTTAAACAGTTCTCAACATAATAGGAGCGAGTCTTGACCATGGAATCAACTACTCTTAATTTGTTTATGATATATGCATATCTGTGGTTCTACTGAAAATTTAAGATATCTTTTAAAAATGTATCTACAAGCCTTTTAAGAAATATGACCTCTATTGTCAGCCCTTACAAAGCCAACTGCTTAAAACATTGGTCTATCATACCACTGAAATTATATTAAGACCATGATTGCTAATTTATTAAGCATTAAAAATATCTTCTTATAAGTAGTATTAAATAAATCCGAGAGGCAAGCACACTTTCTGCCCCATCTGCATTTCCGCAGTAAAACTCAGCCTTAAAACTCCACCCCTGAAATCCCATCCTGCCTCAGTGAGCAGACATTCCTTTTGTGATTGGCTAAATCAGAGGGCGGGGCCTTTGCTCTTCCAAGATGGTGGCCCCCAGGGCGTGGTAAGCCATGTGGCCATCATGGCGGATGCCAAGTCAGGCAGCTCAACATTATGGCTGTCTACACTGTTCTCTGACAGAAAACATGATTTCCTTATTCTCACAATAAACAAGGGAAGAGGAAACCAAAATCCCTAAAAGATAGATGGCCAACATTATATTGTAGACAAACAGAAATCTCATTAGCTGTTTATACCCTTTATAATTATCTTAAAGAATATCAATTAAGTTTAAACTGGTTTTTGTATTAAAAATATTCAGTTAAGATCATAAAATTAATCCTCCTTTTTAATCAGATCAATAAGCAACATATTTTGAATTCTAATTATTTCAGAGAAAACAAAAATTATTTTCTCAAAAATAAAAAATTATTTTTTACTTTTAAGGCATTTAGCTATCATAATTATACAGTTTTTCCCCAATTCAATCCGAATTTAAACTTTTAGCTGGCAACTCAAATCTTTAGCATTTCTCAATCAGTAACATTAAGACTAAACTTTAAAAATGCAAGACATAATCAACCAACAGATTTAATACTGTCCTCTAGATTTTGTATGAGGGATACTCAGATCTCATTTATTTCAGTATTATGTCATTTCAAGATACCTAGGTATAAACTCCCAAGGTCTTAAATTTCCCAGCAGCTTTGGAAAACCACATTTGAGGCTGGCAAGGCAGGCCTGGCCCAGCCTTTGATTTTAAAAGGACCATAATTTTTTCCTCTGAGGAAGGTCAAGAAACAAGGTTGTAGCTACATTGTTTCCTGCCCCTGGCTTGCTGGTGGGAAGTTTCAATATTGGCCTCGGGGAGGAACTGTTTTCCCTGGAAGAACAGGTTTGGCCTACCCTGGACCAATCAGATATAAATTGACCACATTCTTTAAGAATTTGCTACAGGCAGGAAGCAACTAGCCCCTTTTCTCATTAGAAATGTTTTGGCCAGCCTTTTCAATTAACTATGAGATTCAAATTCAATTATTTTAAGGCAATTAATTTAGCAAATTTTTGTAACAGAGACAATTTTACTGGTTTTCCTTGTAGAGTTCTTAAAGTTAGCTTTGGAATAGGCTTCATTAACATTATTATGGAAAAATACCAATCTTGTTGCTAGAATTTCTACCCTGGGTCAAATTCGCCATTTTCTTTAGGAAATAATCAGTCTTGGGTTTTATTCTGCACATTTGTAAAGAAATTCCAGCTCAAAACTCTATCTAAATGTCCAAAATCAGAACGAGCGCGCATTAGTTCCAAGCCAAGTATTCTCTTTACACGGGAACAGAAATCCCAGACGCATTTTAAATTTTTGTAAAACTTTTCAATTACAAGAAGGAGACTTTAAATTAGAGGAGGCGTCCATATTGGATCGCCATGTGCTCCCTTTCTCTTTCCACCCCATCCTGCTTTTGGAGGAAGTTTCAGCAAATGACTCAGATGGCGTATTTTCCCCAAAGTCATGCTTAATAGAAAAAGACATTTTAAGTTTTTCCCTATTTCGCTTTCTAAAGCAATGGCTGTGAGCACCCAAGGTTATCTTAGCCAAAGTTTGGTTGTCATAAGATGTTCTCCGGTAATTTTTAAATAAAACATTAAGTAATCTCATTGTGGGAGAGCTTATAGCTCTGCCCTTTCTTGCCACCTTTGAATCTCTCCACACCAGAGGGGGACTCAGCAGCAGGGTTTCATTTCTTATTGCAGATTTTAGGTTCCAAATACAAATTAAGATTTTAATTTGGACAGGAAACCACATTAAGATGACCATGGCACTCTTTTTTCAGCCTGATCTAAAAGAGTACCTTTTTCAAGAAAAACAAAGGTTATGTTCTATAATAACATGCAAAAACTGTAGAAGATTACCTTCTAAAATTTTAACACTTTAAACATGCAAATCAAAAGCCTATAATAAAGTTTCTTAGTTTTTAAAAGCCAAATATACCTTTTTAAAGCCGAATCTACTTTCTTAAAGCCAAATCCTGCCCCGTTTGTTAGCCTGGTTAAGAAAACGTTCCCAGTGTACTTACAGACCCGGGCTTCTGTAGTTGATCCTGGGCATTGCGTGCGGTAGATTTCCCCTCACCTTTTTTCGGTGAGCTTTCCACACCTTTTCGGTGAAAACTTCCTTTTCTCGCTCCAGCGAGGCCTGCACTTCCAGATTACCCGTCCGGTGCCAGATGTTGAGTAAGACTCCCTCCACGTTCTGCGTGGAGTAGGGTTCGGTATCTGAAAGAGGAGCCGCACAACAAATGAGAGAAAAAGACACGTGATAATTTTGCAATATTGGGGGACCAGGTGGCCAAGTCCAGAAGGACTTCCACCCATGCTCAGGCTGCTCCAATCTTTTATTGATTCAGAGTAGCCCTTAGGCAGGCGACCAGCCATTAACAGGCAGACTAGCCCATCAGCAAGGATTTACATAATAATAAATGGGGGAGTAGTTTCAGCTACCACTGTCTGGACAAACAGAGGTGGCTCTTAGCTCAGACCTTTGCTAGGGCTTCAAAGGCACCCAGCCTTCTGGGGGTTTTGGGGAGTTCTCTGTCAATGCTTATCAGATAGTGAAGGCAATAAACAGTTTCCCACAACAAGTTTGTGTGATCCTATTTTTAATTACCTATATGTGTGCTTGTATGTCACCAGAAAAACCTGCAAGTCCATTACTAAATTATTATGATCAGGATTTTATTTTTAAATGACAAGATATTAAAAGAATCATTGTTCATATAATTTGATTCTATAATTCTATTTCCACTGATAGAGATCCTCATAAATCCTTCAAAATGGTATAAATTTTATAAAGAAAGATATCCATCACAGTATTATGTATGTATTTTAAAAACAAAAAGAGCATAAAGACCCATTTAGGCAATACTTAAGCACATGATGGTACTGAAACAGATGAAATATTATGCCGCATGTTTACAGGCAACAGGCATTTCTTGTGAGATAAGAATGACAAGATGGAAACTATGTCAACATTCACAGGATAATACTAGGAACAAATATACTAATATGTTGCATGTGATTGTCTCTGGGTGATGGAATCTGAGGTGATTTGACTTCTGTCTGTTTGTCAGTGGACTGAGATCCAGGACTGCTCCTGGGCAAGAATTACTCTTTCCTTTGAAGGTCCCAAGGGCTCAGGCAAGGTCTTGGGGCCCAGAAGACATGAGTACTGTCTGCCTAAGGGGAGATCATGTGGCTAAGATTCCAGGAAGGATTGGCTTCACCCAAGCTGCTCATTCAGATACGAATCAGTAAGAAAATACTACCCACCAATGAGCTTGCTCAGTAAGTAACATTGGGTGTTGGATCTCCCTGAACAGTGTCTGAGAATATGGCTCTAGAGCAGCAGTTCTCAACCTGTAGGTCGCGACCCCTTTGGGGGTCGAACAACCCTTTCACAGGGGTCGCCTAAGACCATCGTAAAAAATATTTATAATTACATATTTTTTTGTGATTAATAAGCATGCTTTAATCATGTTCAATTTGTAACAATGAAATTGTGGGTCACCACAATATGAGGAACTGTATTAAAGGGTCACGGCTTTAGGAAGTTGAGAACCACTGCTCTAGAGCACCTCAGAGAAGCAGGCCATTGGATAAAGCCGGCATCCACTCTATTCTATCCATTGAGAGTTTGTCTCTCAGGGCCAGACAGGGAAACAAAGGAACCACCTCAACAAACTCTTTGAACACCAACTGACAAATGCATTTGCAGAGCATGCCCTGTGCTTCTCTGAGCACTTGAAGAAAAACGTGGAGGGAAATCCCAAGGTCCTTGCCCCCAATCAAGGAAGGCTTCAAGCGATCACTTTTGATCCACAGGCGTTTATTGATACCTAATGGGTGTCTACACCTGCCCTGGGCACCTAGGCACAGAGCGACCAGACATGGTGGAAGTTTGGTCCCCAGATCTCCTGGGACCAGGTCATAAACTTGTGCAAAGGGGAAATAACAAGACATATTAACCTGGATTATCTCTGATCCCAGAGATAAGACCTGGCACCATGGAGCCCCAGGGAAAGGAGGAATTAGGCTGAGAGGGAGCATCAGGAGCCCACACCAGGTCAGGCATGAGACTGCCTCAGGGCTCCCATATGTGTCCTTAGTAATGAGGCTCCAGGGAGGTTCTGCTTCCTCTTCCCTCCAGGTTCCTTGACTCAGATGCTGCATTAATCACTAGGAAGGCCTCTGCCATCCAGTTCCACCCACTTAGTAGGTAAAAGTTGGATTATTTGGAAGGTCTCCCTGAAAACCTGTTCCCCATCGCAGATGTGGGTCTCCACACAGCGAAGGAAAATAATGGGTAGGGAGGTGGGTGGTGGCTGTTGTTTTGATTTTTGTATTCTTGGTTCAGGGCTCCGTAAATAACATGCTTCAATTCATCCCACCTCCTCACCACCATTCCTTGCAAGACAACTTCCAGGTTTTATTGACTCTTATTACCGCTAATCTCCATTCCCTTCCTCCCCCTCCACATAGTAGCCACTTCAAAATTGGCATGTATGCTTGAAGAATTTATGTCTTTGTATGTCTGTGTGTTTTATAGACACAAGAAGTGTTGTGTTAAAAATCCCATTGTGTTTCTTACTTTCTATGTTGACACTAATTTTTATGATCCACTCTCCTTGCTGTGTAAATACTCAAATCTCTGCTTGTTTTATCTTCTTTTCCAAACCATTCTCTCAACACAGATGAATTTTCTTAGTCTAAATTGAACCCTATCACTTTCTGCTTAAAGCATTTCAAAAACTTCCATTTACAATTAGAAAAAAAAATTGGAAACCAGCCTATGAGGTCTCCTTGTCGGCTCCTACATACATCTCCAACCTCAACCAGTGTCCTTCTCTTTCTTCTGCTCCCCACACTTCAGCCACACTGGCTTTCCTTCAGTTTCCTGAATACACAAAACTCTTTCTTTCATCTCAGCACCTTTGCCTTCTCCCCCTCCCCCACCTCATCTCTAGGATGGGCTTTCTCTTTCTCAGCCTTCAAGCCTCTCCTAACTGTGAACATTGGTGCAGCCCTTCTGGAGAGACTTAGGCAATATTAGTCATCCTGGGCCAGGTTCCCTGGCAGCAGTGACTCCTGGGAAGTGGGACAGAGTTTAGTGAAGGAATGACCTCAGAAAAAGAAGATGGAGGGAGGTGAGCAGAGATGTGGACTCAGCACATTACGTTCAGCCTGGTCTTGAGAGGGGATCTGGAAGAGGAATTGTACCCATTGAGTGATTCCCATTTTAGGTAAGGAGCCAGGCTTATCTACCCAGTGCCAGTCATTACTGGCCTCCCAGGGTAGTGGACTGGGAGCACCTACCTGCTCAGGACAGGGGAAGGGCCATCAGGAGCCATGAGCAGCCAACATCCACAGCAGCTGGGAGGGGGGATGGCTGAACCAGCCAGTGAAGTTGCATCCACTAGTAAAACCTAATGTGTGCAGGGCCTTCCTGCTAGAAATTCATTCTTAGCAACGTACTCTAGAGAAGCTACATTCATGTGGCCATGAAGGATACAAGAAAGTCCATTTCAGCATTGTTTATGACGCTGGAAAACTAGAAATAAGCTAAATGTCCTTCAACAGGAGAATAAAGTTATCATAGTAAATGCCTAGTAAAGCGGTAAAACTAATGGACTGCAGTATGTGTGGCAATGTGGACAAATCTCAAAGCATGATTTGTGTGGAAAAGAAAGTGTCAGGGTACATTCTGAATGATGCTATTGAAATCAAATTTCAAAAATGCAAAAACAACTCTAAATTAACTTGTGTGTACACAACTTTTGAGTAAAATTATAGAAACCTACTTAGGGACAAGCACCAAGTGGATGATAGTAGGTAGCTCTGGGGAAGGAAAACTGGGATGGAATCAGGAGTTCAAAGGTCTCCCAACCGTCACCCTAATGTTCTATTTAAAGACACACAGGCAATGGCAGAATTTAAGATTTAATAGGAACATAGGTGATCACAATTTATTCTACATAGATTTTATTCTTTTACATTTAATCCTGAATAATCACACTTTAAAAATTACAGAAAATATTCACTTGGCCCTATGTACACCTTGAGTGATACTTCTTTTTGTTTTCCCTAAACTATCGTTTTAATTTCTGATGATAGCAGAAGAAAGTACACAGATGATCCATTTTCTCTTTTTAGACTCCATCACAGCACTTTGCCACATTTCATCATGTCACAGGAATTTGTTAGCCATGCTGTTCATATACAATGCAATTAACATCGCGTAAGGATATTTATGTCAGTGGGGAAATACTCATAAAAAAGGCTAATGTACTTTAGGTGGAATTGACAGATTAAGGTTTGGGAACCCACTTATTCCAGGTGTCTCTTTGCTATCTATTCTAGCTAATATTTCCCGTGGTCCATTCCCACCCAGTGATGCTGATCAGAAGAACCAGATTCATGCTCTTAGACTCTGAGGGGTTATATTTTGACACAGAAGGCCTGCTCTCCCCCCTATATCCCAGCCAAGGAAATGTTATTCAAAAAGTGATCAGAGGAGATTGGGCGCTTTGAGGGTGGTATGGCCATAGACAGGGAAGCATCTTTCAGATGCTCAAAACTCAGCAGGAAGGCGGGGGGAATGGGGGGGGGTGAGGTGAGGGGGAAAGATCAACCAAAGGACTTGTATGAATGCATATCAGCATAGGTGATGGATGTGGACAACATGGGGGAAGGGAGAGGGGGAGGGCAGGATTGGGGAGATAAGGTGATATTGGTGGGGTAATGACACATTTGTAATATCTTATTTAATAAAGAAAAAAAAATGATCAGTTCAAGAATGAGAATGAGAGGCCTATGTTATAGGTTCTCCTATGGTGATTCTTTTGCTCTTCGGACTTAGCAAAATTATATATATGAATATTCAAATATATAAGAGCATATTTCATTTTGCTAAGTACTTCTAGATGGCCCTCCTGGGTGCCTGTACTAGTTTACACTCCCATCATAGCCCATGATGTTCCCATTTGTCCCATAGCCTCACCAACACTTCCCATCATCACACTCTAATTTGTCTTGCAGATCGGTGTAAAGAGGGCCTCATTACTTCTATGACTACAAGTACAATTCAACATCTCTGCCTATCTTACTACAAGTGCAATTGAATACCTCTTCATACCTTGTTAACGTTTTGGGTTTCCCTTTATGAAATTCCCTTTTCATATACTCAACCCATTTTTATGTGACAGACATTTCTTATAAAATGTATCTATTAATCGCAACAAGGGATTTCAGAGATCACTTGCAGGTTTTAAGATAAAGCTCCCATAAACATTTGTGCTCAGGTTTCTGAGTGGATGAAAGTTTCTATTTCTCTGGCATAAATGCCCCAGAGTGCAATGGCTGGGGTGTGTGGTAGTTGCATGTTGAATTTCATAAGAAACAACCAAAGTACTTTCCCCAGTGGCTGTAATAGTCTACATTCCCACCAGCACTGTATGAGTGAGTTTTTCCACATCCTCCCCAGCATCGAGTGTCATCACAGTCTTTTGTTTCAGTTAGTCTCCTTGTGGTCTAAATAACCTTTTCCTAATGGCTTATGATGTTGAACTTTTCCAGTGCTCATGCGACATGTTATAGCCTCTTCAGTGAAGTGTCTGTTCATTTATTCTGTTTAATTCTCCAGTGAACCACCTGGGCCTGGATTCCCTTCCTTAGATGCTTTAACTACAAATTCAACTTCTTTCATAGACTAGTCAGGGCATCACTTTCTCTTGAGGAAGGTTGTACAGTTTGTTTCCTCCCAGGTATTGGTCCGTTTTGCCTAACTGGTTAGCTATATGCGCACAGCGTTTTTCTCTGTTTCTTGGTCAGTCTGGCTAGATATCTGTTTGTTTTACCAGTTTTTTTAGAGAAGCAGTTTTCTGGTTTGTTGAAGGCTTTTCAAATTCTTTGTTTTACTGATTTCTGCCATTATGTTTTCCCCTTTCCTTGTTTCTTCTAAGTCACTCTGTTGCTCTCTGTAATTTTCTATTTGGATACTTCAATCTCTCTTCCCAGCTGTAATGCTTTCCTTCGAAGTCTATTTAAAACAAAAACTCTGGCTTTGATGGCTGCTTTTGATATGCAGCTTTTCTTTATTGTTTTTAAGTTGGGAGTATTCCATAATTTCACTCATAATTTCTTTTGAACTCAGGGTTTGTATAGAATATACTTCACTTCAGCTTCTGCTGTATTTTCTAAACTGTCCAGATATTTGGTGATTTTAAAGCTATTCTTTATTATTAACTTCTTACCTTAGTTCATTAGTGTTAGAGAATATATAGGCATCATGCATTATGGTTCATGAACATATCAATGGAGAAAAAACATATATATCTTCTTTGGAATTTATTGAGACTTCCTATGTGGCATAGTATGTGGTAATGATTTATTTTGTTTAAAAGACTGGGTATTATCTGTTAGTCTGATATAATATGTCTAACAAAGCAAACAATAACTTCCATTTGTCAAATTTTCTTATTTTAAAAAATCCTTTATTGCTTCCCATTTCATAGGTCCTATTTCAGATGGCAGGTTTAAAAGTAATGAATTCTATTTTGCAAGACAAGGTGCTTTCCCATAACTTAAAGTACATGCACTTAAACGTATCCCTGTGATTTATTACACATATCTATATTTTCCTCAGCAAGACATGCTCTTTAATATGCCCTCCTGGGTATCATTCCTCTACCCTCATCAACTACACAGTGCTGACACTAATATTTTAGATTTTTTCCACTCTTTTTCTGTAATCTTTTAGTCAAGAATAAAATGAGCATGGGGCCACATGGCTCACTTCTGGGATTTTTGGTTCTGGCTTCACCCAGGACACCGACCCCTCATAGAATCTCCAATCTGTATCTAAGGAGAAAGGAGCTTAGCCCAAGGCCTTGTGGAGAATCAAATGAGGCTGAGGCTTTGTCACGAGGCAGAGAAAATGGCCAATGAGCTCAACCACAGCCCTTGGAGCAGACCTCTCCACTGTCCAGGCACCCAGAGAGCACTTTCCAGGGAGGACCCCACTGAGTTTCTACAATAAACCTGTGAGCTTGACCCTAGGTCAGTGATGGAGAACCTGTGACACGTGTGTCAGAGATGACACACGAACTCATTGGTTGATTTTTCTTTGTGACATGGCATTTAAGAATATAAAATAAATATCAAAAATATAACTCTAGCCAAAGCCGGTTTGGCTCAGTGGATGGAGCGTCGGCCTGTGGACTGAGGGGTCCTGGGTTCGATTCTGATGGGGGGCATATGCCTGGGTTGCGGGCACATCCCCAGTGGGAGATGTGCAGCAGGCAGCTGATCGATGTTTCTCTCTCATCAATGTTTCTGACTCTATATCCTTCTCCCTTCTTCTCTGTGGAAAATCAATAAAATATATTAAAAAAAGTTTAAAAAATATAACTCTTTGTTTTACTATGGTTGCAAATATCCGAAACTTTCTATGTGTGGCACGGCACCAGACTTAAGTTAGGGTTTTTCAAAATGCTGACATGCAGAGCTCAAAAGTTTCGCCATCACTGCCCCAGGTTCACCCTGTGGTCAGAGGCACAAGCACTCAGAGACATGAAGTGCCCTGAAGACCCCCAGCAAGCAGGGGGCCGCGTGACCACTGTGCTGTGCAGGGACAGGTGCTCACCTGGTACATAGTTGGACCCACACCTGTTGGGTGGAACACATGTTCTGTCATAACACAGAGAGATGAGGGCGAAAGCATAGGCCCTGCTCAGGAAGGCGGGCAGCTGGTACTGCACCAGTGTGTCTAGCCGGTGTGCCTGGGGGGCTGCACCACACACCTATTTTTTTAGGAAAGCACGAGTGGATGGTGTGGGGCCGCTTGGCGGGTTGGCAGCTGGGGCCCAGGGCTGGGCTCACTGGCCTCCATGTTCTGCTCAGGATGCCCGCAATGGGAGGCCAGTCCTTGGCATCTGACCACCAGCTCTGAGTCCTGTGGAGGCAGAGTCCTGGCTTCCAGGAAGGGCAGGTGGAGAAGGGAGAACCCTTCTCGCTGGGAGTGTTAGGGGTCCTGAGGCCAAAACTCACCTTCCATGATTCTCCAGCTCAGCACTGCCCGCCTGACCCCCAGAGAGTTCTGGTTAATCAGCAGAGCAGTTGGGGCTCCCAGTGGGGGCTGCACATTAGCTTCCGGGTAGTGAGCACTTTTGTACTTAAGAAGGTATCTCCTTGTGTTTCCAGGGTCGGTTTCTGCACTAAACTGAAAGGTGAACAGAAAAGCAGGTGGGCCCTCCTGTGCTTGGCATCTGCAGGGTCGCAGGCAGGGCTGGAAGGTGGAGTCAGAATGTCTGGAGATGCAGATGGGGCAGTGCTGGATGCGGAAGGACCCTGGGCTGCCAGCTGGAAGAACTTCATTCCACACCACACCTTTGATGAGGACCCGCAGAATGTTCTCCTGCTGCTTCGCCCTGCAGACCAATTTGCTTATGCCCCCAAACACTGGTTTTTGGATTTTGGACTCCATGCCCTTGTCCTGGTTTTCTTGGGCGAAAACAACATCTTCTTTTTCTTCTTTTTGGTGAGTCCTGTCATGCACATGGTGGGTGTTCCTTTGGCCTGGCCACGGCTGGGCAGCCTGCTGACCTGGAGAGACTGGAAGGTGCACTTGAGGGTGTTGTTGGCGTTAGGCAGGTCTTTCTTCTTCGAGTCTTTCTTCCTGTCTGTGGGCTGGGCTGCCATCCAGTAATCCACCTGCCGCTCCATCAGCTTGGCGCCATCACACTGGCTGGGGGAGGACAAACCCCACTCACTGACAAGATGAATGGGATGACAAGGCATCATTGGTGAACAGAAGTAGGGACAAAGGGAAGGATAAAAGCAAGCTGCAGCCCAAGGGGGTCCATCATCTGAGTCTCCCGACGTGTCTGAGGACTGTTGCACTGTCCCAACTTTCACCTGCCACCCTGAAAAGAATGAACTATAAGGAATCCTCATTGGGTGTCTTCAGCTTGTAGGAGAGCAGGGCTTCCTCGATGGGAAGCTGAGAGGAACAGTTGTTCCCGTGATGTACTGCGTGATTCTCGTCACGATGTCCAGTGTGCCTTGTATGGCGCTCTGGGCCTCCAGATTATGGAACAGGTCCCATCAGGTCAGGTCCTGGGAGAAGCTGTTGTAGCAGTAATGCATGGAGCCCAGGTACCTGGCCACAACGCTGGATCCAGCGGGATGACCAGGAAGTGCATATCGCCCAACCAGCTGTAGGACAGCAGCTCCAGGAAGACCCGCAGCACAGCGCTCAAGTAGTGCTGTGCCCCTTCCACCATCATCTTCAGCGGCTTAAGGGGCTGGGAATTTTCGTTACAGTATCTCTGTATCCACCAGATGATGGAGCTGAAGGCCACAGGACGTCAGCCATGAAGCAGATGCACAGCACAGGCAGCATGTGCCCCTGCAGGGTGTCTGAGGGGAACTGCTCCTGCCAATCAGAGGTTTGACCAGGATGATGTTCTCTGGCAGCTGGTCATCAGAGATGAGTATGCGGTTCAGCTGGTTGTACGTGGTCTTCCTGGGGATCTGCAGCTGGCTCCCTGGGTCTGGACATGCTCATTGTCTGGGCTCTTGGCTCACTTGTTCTATGGCTGTGCCGTCTGCCGCCCCTTCAGGAACCTGCCCAGCCATGGTGGCGGGGATGCTTCCCCTTGGCATTGGTGGAGGGCATGAGAGACTCAGTCTTGGTGATGCGCCTAGTGAGCAGCATCTTCTTGGTGAGCATGTCCAGGGCTGAGGTCTCTACCTCCGGGCTGTCCTTGGGCGGTGCTGGGTGCTCCCCTGGGTGGGCATGCTCTGGGGCTCTAAGTGGGTGACACTATCACTTGGCTATTGCTGACTGAGCTTGGTCTTTTTGGGCACTTCAGCTGGACTAGGAGGCTCCTTTGTTTTGCTTTGTTTGTTTTGTTAACCCTCACCAGAGGTTATTTTTCCACTGAATTTTTAGAGAAACTTGAAGGGACGGGGAGAGACAGACAGGGAGAGAGGCATGGATGTGAGAGAGACACATGGATTGCTTGCCTCCTGCATGTGCCATGGCCAGGGCTGGGGATCAAGCCTGTAATCAACACAGTTGTGCCCGTGACCAGATTTGAACCCGGGACCGTTTACTCCGTGCGCCAACACACTTGCCCTCAGCAGAACCAGCTAAAACTCGGAAGATCCGCGTGGCTCTGGGCACCATGGATGCTCCCCATGTCCATTTCTGAACTGAAAGGTGACAGGCCTTCACAGTATGGCCTGAGCTTGTGTTTGGTGGTGCTGAGAAGGCTGTCATCTTCTTCCCTGTCGGGGCTACTGTCATTGGTTCTCCAGCATGTTAGACAGAAGGTGCGGGCCCTCCTCTACTTGGGGACATGATCTGCAGGGTCCTGCTCACGGTCCAGGGCCTCCTCCGACACTTAGGCCCTGCTCAGCCAAGCCACTACATTCTGCTTGTCATGGACCGTGTTGTGACTTCCAATAGTCACTGCTTCCTGATCCAGTTCCTATCCATGGGCGGCATCTTCACCGGCCTCCTGCTCAGAGAAGCTCTCATACTCCTTTTTAGAGTAGTGATTTGTAGACTTGGTCTTGGGCCGGCCTACATGGCGCTGCCCACATGGTGAGTGGACTGGCTAGACATGGAGGAGGTCCAGATTCAGGCGACTTTGGGGGAGGGGGTGATGTGGGCCGCCGAGTCTGAAACACTGTCTCTGGGCTGTTTGATGCCTGAGGGCTCACGTGTTTTCTTGCACTTTGGCCATGATTGCAGGCTCCTCTTCCCTGCGGGCCCTGTGGATGCTTCCGTCTGTGTCTGTGAGCTGGAGTGTGCCAACCCTTCAAAGAACAGTCTGAGCTTGGGTTTGAGGGTGCTGAGGGTGTTGTTCTCATCCTCCATGTCTGGGCCACTGTCCCTGGGGTTTTGCAGTGTGTTAAGTAGAAGGTCCAGGTCCCACTCCAACTCTGGGACATGGTCTGCTGTGTCCTGCTCGAGTCCACAGCCTCCTCCAACACTTTGAAATTTCCCAGCCAAGACACCACTATTTCCTTGATATTTTGTGGCCTGGTAATGCACATCTTTCCTAATATCCATGGCCTCTACTTCTTGAGCATCCCCATGTCAATGCCCTTCTCAGCTAGGTTCAGTCCATAGGTGCCATAGTTGCTGGCCTGTTGCTCAGAGGAGAAGCTCTGATGTACCCCCTCGGTGTAATTTACCCTTGACTTAGCCTTGCATCTGTCCTGTATGGCACTGTCCTCCCAGTGGATGGGCTGGTTGGACAGGGAGCAATGCAGATCTCGGCCACTTTAGCAGAAGCCTCCTCGGCCACTTTGTCCACCCTTCAGGGTTCGCTGCCTGACCTTGGCCATGCGGATGGCGCCCTCAGGGAGTGTCTTCTAGCTCCAGATGGTCTGGTTCTTAAAGCACTTCCTCCAGTGCAGCAGGGCCTGTAGCTTGTTGCCTTCTCACAGAGGAAGTGGGGGTCCTGCAGTGAGGTCAACCCCAGGACTGTCTCCAGTTGTTCACTGGGGAACAGCATTTTCCCGTAGGATCTATTGGAGCCCTGCATTTTCACAGTGATCACCATCGATATGAGGTTGGAGTACTGCATCTTCATGGCGATCACCATGCAGATGAGGTCCTTCTCCAACTCTTTGCACACCACCATCTTCATTAAGGTCAGGTTGCACAACCTGGGCACGAATCTGAGGCTAGGTCTGTCCAACTCCTGGGTAGCAAACAGGTTCTTGGGCATTGGTGTTGAACCTGGGCACAGGGATGGGGGAGCGGGAGATGTGGAGACCAGGACTGTGGGCAGCAAGGTAGCTGCATCTGGTTACAACGTACAGGTCCTTCTGCATTCTGTGGTGATGGTTTCTCTTCCTGTGTTGGTACAGAGGAGGGACATTCCCTCAGGGGCAGTTTATGAACTGCCAGGTTGGTTGGGGCTTTAGTTCAGACCAATCCCCTAAGTCCATGATTGGCAACCTGCGGCTCGCGAGCCACATGCGGCTCTTTGGCCCCTTGACTGTGGCTCTTCCTAAGCCTTAGGAGTACCCTAATAAAGTTAATAACAATGTATTCACCTATATAATTAAAGTTTAAAAAATTTGGCTCTCAAAAGAAATTTCAATCGTTGTGCTGTTATATTTGGCTCTGTTGACTAATGAGTTTGTCGACCACTGCCCTAAGCACTCAGTGACTGTTGTCAGGAGGTGGGGCACAAGTGATCCAAGAACTGTGTGTGTGAAAAGGAACCACATGCTCACTGACTAGCTCAGGGAAGCCCTGTGTGGTGTTCTTGCAAACTCAGAGACCTAAAGTTATCAAAAAGAATGTTCTGAAATGAAAACTTTAAAACTAAAAGCAGTTTACAGTGGGTAGTCATGTCCTAGACTGGCATCTTCCCTGACAAAGGTCAATCTTGACCTTCACTGAGCCTGTATATTGCCTTTTGGCATCTACAATAACATATAATTTGGAATGTCAAAGGAATTTCCCTAGTTCCAGGCCCCTCAACTCATAGGCAATGCTCTGTGGAGACCACAAATCCCCTCATTCTTACTGAGTTCATTGTTGACTTGTAACTATCCTATATCCACCATGTAAAAGAAGTATCTCTGTGTCATTTTACTGTTTATCCAGTCACAGAGGATTCGCTGCTTTGATTTCTCTGAAACCCTAATGCATCACCACTGGGTTCCCTGTTACCACCATACATCTCCTGTTCTGATTGTAATGTATAAAATAAGGAGCAAAACTGCCAGAGAGAATATCTCAATCCGCTGACATTTTCATCCTGCCAGTTATTGACAGTGGGACTTAAATAAACGACCAAAATTCTTGACAAGTTTGAATGTTTCATACTTTGACATTTCCTTGACATAGTGGGTCAGGATTCCAAAAGAGCTCACCCAGGACCAACCCGTGGACATGGTGTCAGGATTCAACAAAGGACCCATTGAACTGCTGGTTCCCCACCCATTGGGTGAACCTGGGTGAGTTGTATCTTAAATCCATGACTTTTCCCTTGCTGGTGGTAGAGGGTTAGATTTATTTGAGCTGTATTTTTAAATACTCCAGATAGAACTAAGATTAAGGGTTGGTGGAACTTAGGTTAAGACAAGACAGTAGGAAAAAAATTGGTGGCTGTTGTTAAACTGTGGCTTTCCAATCAGAATTGCGTTCTGAGAATCAGAGCAAAAAAAAACCAAAAAAAACCCCAAAACCCATTATCATTTAAATTAGAGTTGAACTGAATCAACTCCAAAAATACAGTGTCATATTCTCCTTCAGGTCCGAGTATTAGGTATTCTTAGGGGACTAAGAATCTCTGTGGATGTGTGATGTCATTCCTCATGATGTGCAGGAGCCCCAAAGCAAAATTTCAACACAATTGCAATTAAAGTGACTGGTTCTGGTGGGGGAGCACCCATAAGGTTTGGTCAACCGTTCCCTGACCCTCTGGTTGTTTGAGACAGCAGGGAGATCAACCGAGGCACATCAGAGGTTTGAATGTGATTTGAGGGGTGAGAGCCTCATGGAGCTCAACCGATAAGCAACACAGGTTGACCAACTACATTATATAACAATCCTAGAAAATTTGCTCCGATTCTGCAGATATCAGAAAGAAAAGAAAAACCACATACACATACACACAACTACAAAACAACAACAACAAAACACACCTAAAATTAACATGGGAAGTGGTGCCTCCAAGTCCAGGAGATGCCTGATCCCAGCCCTCACTAATATTCCTGATAGGAAGCTTTTACTTACACGTGCTTTACAGAAATGGGAAGATTTAATTAGAAAATATCCTCCAAAAAATGGCCAAAGTGCAGTTTTATTTGTGTGCCTAAATTAATTTTTGGCATGCAATAAAAATTAGGAAAATGCCAGGTCTAACATTAAACTGAATGAGTGAATGGAAGCATATCTTGATTTGGAAATCAGGAGATTTTCAGAAGCACATATAAATTCCATTAAAAACAATTCAGGAATTAGAAATTGTAGAGACTGTCTCTGAACTCTTCTGAAGGTAATAATTGCCAACACCCCATTCTTCCACCTTCTCTAGTTCTCCCACTATATTCTGCACCCTTTTCCATCCTTCTTCCTTTCCCTTCAGTCCCCTCCACTATCGCTTCCTACTGACTTAAGAGAAAATGAGAATAGGAATTCTAACAACTCCCTTTGGAGAAAAGCTTGTCCCAGCAAGAGAGGAACCAGCAAATGTTCCTGATTTTCTCAATGACCCTGATGGGTTCACAAAGGCATTTAACTCTTAGAATATGTAATCCTGGATATTCTAATTGATTCCAATTAATATAGCTAATGGTTTCTGTCAGCAAATGCAACACAAATTCTAAATAAGGCTTTCAAGAAAATTCCTGTAGAGAAATCTGTTCACTGAAATGGGATGTAGAAAACCAATAACAAACAAACCACACACACACACACACACACACACACACACACAGACACACACACACAAATATAGGGTTGATCCATGGGTGTTTCCCTTCTCACTGATAGTTTGGGAGCAGGTGAAATTATCATAGAAAGAGAAGCCACTAAGACCCCTGTAGACACTGGGGCTACTCTATTTATTCCTAACCACAGCCAACTAATAATCTTCTCCTTCAGAGTAAAGCATCTGTGCAAATGGCAGGAATATTTAACCAATGTCTGTTTTTAATCAAAACCTATTTCCAACTAGGGAATGTTACAGCAATATTACCAAATATCTATCTTTGCTAATAAAATATGCCCCAAATCAGCTGATAGGGAGAGGTGTTTAGTTTGCTTATTTGTTTGTTTTATGAAATCAGTGATACCAACACATGCTTTTTCCAGAAGGGTAATATGTATTTAGAAATAAATGAATAATATACTGAGCCCAACAGAGCCTGAGATGAATCCAGCGGTGTGTCCTCAAAGTTGGGGTCATGGCTGCACCCAGGTTTCCTCGGGGGCTCTGGAAAAAGATCTGCTGGTGACATCATGCACAGACATGGAGAGGCATGGGGGAGATGGTAAGCATTCAGCAGGTAAATGAGCCTTTGGCCAGTATTTGACTGAAAAGGAGCCCAGAGTTGGAACCACAGGCATGCACCTCTGTCCAGTGCCCACCCAGGGTGGAGGGAGCTGGGCCCCTTTGTTGTGAGGTCAGGCTTATGAAGTTCTGAACCCAACCCTCAATGGAAAATTGGGAAACTGATGTCCATAGAGTGGCAGATATCACCCAATGTCCATGACATTCAGAGCCCAGAGTTAAGGAATGTTCAGACCTTCCAGCCCAAGGCTCCAACCTCTCCAACAGAGTTGGTCTGGACATTAGAAATCCTGACATACTGGGAAGCTCCTGCATGTTTCTCCGTATCTAGGGCTCAGGGGGCGCTTTGTTCTGGGACCCAGAAAGAGCACTAGCTTTTTTTTTTTTTTACTAAGAGAAATATTTGTATTATTTTATTTTATTATGGTTTAAAGTATAACATATGTTTCCATTTTTCCCCTCGACCCCTCCCCAGCCACCCCCACCTGCAGCACATGCCCCTACCCCCTTAATGACTGTGTCCATTGATTATGCTTATATGCATGCATTCAAGACCTCTGCTTGGTCTCTTACTCTCTCCCCCACTCTCCCCTGCCTTCCTGCTGAGGTTTGATGGTCTGTTTGATGCTTCTCTGTCTCTGGATCGATTTTTGTTCATCAGTTTATGTTATTCATTATATTCCACAAATGAATGAGACCGTATGATATTTATTTATATCTGACTGGCTTATTTCACTTAGCATAATGCTCTCCATGTCCATGCAAGCTGTTGTGAATGGTAATACTTCTTTCTTTTTTACAGCAGCATAGTATTCCATTATGTAGATGTAGGACGGGTTTTTTCCACTCAGCTGCTGTTGGGCACTTACGCTGATGGGAATTTAGGCTGTTTCCAAATCGTAGCTATTGTGCTGCTATGAACACAGGGATGCATATATCCTTTTCGATTGGTGTTTTCTGCTTTCTTGGGATATATTCCAGAAGTGGAATTACTGGGTCAAATGGGAGTTTCATTTTTAATTTTTCAAAGAAGCTCCATACTGTTTTCCACAATGCCTGCTCCAGTCTATGTTCCCACCAGCAGTGCACAAGGGTTCCTTTTTTTCCACATAATCATCAGCATTTGTCCTTTCTTGATTTGTGGATGATAGCCATTCTGACAAGTGTGAGACGGCATCCCATTGTGTTTTGAACAAATATATTTTTATTGATTTCAGAGAGAGAGAAAAAAAAATCAGTGATGAGAGAATCATTGATTAGCTGCCTCCTACATGCCCCTATTGGGGATCAATGCCCATAACTGGGCATGTGCCCTTGACCGGAATCGAAGCCGGGACTTTTCATTCCTCAGGCCAACACTCTTTCCACTGACTAAACCAGCCAGGGCCCTCGTTTTTGTTTTCATTTGCACCTCTCACATGATTATTGACTAAAACCATGTTTTCACAAGGCCATGAGACATATGCAAACGGAACATTTTTTCTTGTGACTAATAAGAAGAATTTTATTCAACTCACTGAAGTCACATGTCCACATACAACCGTCATCACTCTGGCCAGGCCAGTGAGCTGTGCTAATAACTCCACTCTGGGGCCTTGACCCAAACTCCCCAGACCACCTGGATATGGAATTGGCAGCTGTTAGAAAGGGGGAAATGGAAGTCATGTCCCCCACAAGCCATTGTCAAATAAAATGTCAACTTGTGGTTTCCACTCTGACATATGACCTTGTAAGTTCTTACTCTCATCCTTACAATAAGAAAAAAGATGAATAATCCAAAAAATCAGGACGTCTTTTTAGTTCCACCAGATCATTGAAGTCATATGGCTATGAAATTAATCGTTGCCTCTGCAAACTACTGTATTCAGGCTTTGTTAACACAGTACAACCTAGCACTAGCATATGTGTGTGTGCGTGCACACAATCTCTCTCTCTCTCTCTCTCTCTCTCTCTCTCTCTCTCTCTCTCTCACACACACACACACACACACACACACACACACACACACACACATTAAATGACTCTGGGTGGTATTAAAAGAAAATCAGACACCAAGGAGGTGACAATAGGAAGAAAAAGAGGTTGTAGGCACTTTTGCCTTGTGGCATTCCTCCTCCTACTTTATAGCTACTACCTTCATGAGCGTGAATATCGCTAAGAAGCACATGCTGCAATAATCCATTGTGCAGGCAGAGAAGAGACAGGATCTAACAGGCACAATGACTTATCCATGATCAAGAAGAGGTAAGAATGAGGGGTTGATTCTGAGCCCTGGTCTGTCTCTTCAAACCTAGTACCCTGGCTGCAGCTAAACCTTGTGGAGAGGGTGTGTTCGTGTCACTGTGTACAATGTTGGTATTCCATGGAGAAGGTAGGTGAGCAGTCAGCAGCCCACAGGACTATCTATAGCTGTTATTAGGTGAGGGGAGTCAGGGAGGCAATTCCAGGAAGTGAGGTCACTTCCTAATAGAACTTGGAACCCCCGTAACCAGGCACCCACTTTCTAGCAACTGCCCAACTGCCACTCACTTGGCAAGAGACAGTTGACAGTTCAACATGTTCTCTTGTTGTGTTCCCAGTTGTGGGGGCTCTGGTTCCCGGAGACCCTGCAGGGAGCGTTGTTCCAGACTCTGTAGACGGTTCACCACTCGTGCCCGACATCTTTGGCCGTTTTCAAGAAGATCCCCTCAGGTAAGTGAAGGTGGCCTGGGTCAGACCCATTCACGCCAGGCCAGCCTCCTCTGTGGGCCATCCCTGTGCAGCCCACATCCCCCCTCTTCATGTGGTGGATAGGGGGTCCTGCAGGGAGAACCGCGGGAGTGTTTGGAGCAGTGGATAACCTCGAGGTCCTGCTGTGATCACACCCCAGGGTAGGGCAGGCAGGTGGAGATGGGGCTCTAGAGGGGTCCCTTATCTATGCCAATGGGAGTCCTAGGCCCTCAGGCTGTCATGCCTTTTCCTTGCCAGTAGAGGTCTCAGCAGATCACATTCTGTGTGTCTGGAGTGGAGAGTCACAAGTTTTAGAGAACCAGCAAAACAGGGCTCTGAGGTTTTCCCCTGGTGACTGGAAACTGTCTTGATAGAGCTCTGCACAGGAGAGCGGACCGGAGCCGACAGATGGGGTCTTCAATTCCACGCCCTTGCAGGTGGCACAGACACCTGAGATATCCTCAAGCCTGAAGCACCGCCGCAGGGTGAGTGTAGGTGCCCAACTGACCCAAACTCCAGGACCCCAGGGAGTCAGCAGGACTCAGGTTCCAGAAGGCACCCTGCTACTCCCCTGAGATCCCTCCTAGTGTCCAGTTCCCAAAGGAATCAGGGTCCTCATCTCCTCCATGTCAGGAGCTGGGGCCTCCCAGGGCTGCACATTGTATGGGGACCGCGACTGCTTATCACAGAGATCCACGTCTTTTTTCTGTGGGACCTGGACTTAAAACCTTCCATTGCCATGACGACGGTGCCACACTAAACATGCCACATGTCCTGACATCCAAATCTTGCCCCCCCAGGAAAAGCCTGTGTGTTCTCATCACACATTGGGGTGTTCTGTCAGAAATCGCATGGGTGACACTGTTAATACAAGCATGTGCTGTTTGTCCTCTGCTAAGACAATGACCTAAGATACTAATGTGCTTCATATTCCTCACCTGCAATTCTACTTTTCCTGCCAAGAACCTTTTCTCTTATTAATGTGAAAAACTTTCAGAGCTCTGAAAAATGTGTGTGTGTTTATTTGATCCAAAATGTCAACAATTGTGAGCGAGAAAAATCTCAATGGGATGAGAAAATGCTCCTGAGAATGACAATTTTGCACCTCATTTTATACAATACAAGCAAAAGTGCAGACTTATGTGGGTTGCATGAAATCCATGGGTGATAGATTAGGGAGACAGGAGAAAGCAAATTGGAGACACTTCTGTGATTGGAAAAAGGGTAAAATGATAGGCACATATTTCTTTTACAATGGTGGATGGAGGATAGTTTCAAGTCAACAATGAACTCAATAGCAACGAAGGGATCTCTGATCTCCGCAGAGCACAGAACAGTGCCTGAGAATGAGGTGTCCAAAATAAGGAAAATCAAATGATATGTTATCATAGAGGCAAAAAGGCAGTACACACACTCAGTTAAGGTAAAGATTGGTCTTTGTCAGGGAAGATGCCACACAAGGATCTGACGACCCATCATGAGCTCCTGTTAGTGTTTTAATTTCAGACCATCCTTTGTAGTTACTTAAGGTCTCTGAGTTTGCAAGGCTGCCTTGCAGGACTTCCCTGAGCTAGTCAGGTCAGCATGGGGCCCCTTTTTCATTCACACATCCTCCTTTTATTCAGAAATCAATACAAATTATGCATTGATGATGAGTGTTAGTGTTACGTCTTCCTGAACAATGGACCATTCGGGATAAGGTAAGACTATAACCTTAAATGGCATTCAAAGTGGAATTTTTATTATTAATCAAAATAAAAAGGCAGGTGCATGGGAGGCATGAGATCCTATGTGTTCTTGTTAAAAAATATTCTGTATCAATTTTATATTTTGAGCTAACATGAGCAGAGTCCGTTTGCTGCTTGTCTTAAGTTTTGGTATTTTGTATCTAGTATAACATTTACATACCAGGAACAAAAGCAAAAACATTAAAGCAGGAACACTGCTTAGGAATAGAAAATGTCTACTACTAGACAAGAAAGTGACTAAGGAAAATAAGCATCCCAGCCAACCAAAAACCCTTTGCATGTATTTTCATAATTGCTTATTAAGCTAATTATATGTTTTCTTCTTCATCCACTGTTCCTTGTACTTATGCTATGTTTTACCTGAAGAATTAAGACTCTCTACTGTTTCCTTTCCATACTGATCATTAGAATGTACTTGTCTAGTAGGTGGGAAAACTTAGCAGATATCAAAATTCAACTACTCATAAGTAATAAGGTGTGTAATAAAAATATAAAAATCAGTTGGTGTACATATAATCAATAACAGTTAGGAGATAGAAGAAGAAGGTTTGAGCAGCAGTAATCTGTCAGCATCCAGGCCTTGTTGACTTCTTGGGAAAGCTGTCAGCCCCCACGGCCAGTGGTTTCTCATCCTTGACAAGTCTTCAGTCTCCTTGGTGGATGGAGGGCAGTGTCAGTGACAGATATCCATTTATGGTTAGGCCTCTCATAAGGTAACATCCTTTTTAACACATTGGAGAGAGTCTTTAATTAATGTGTTTCAATAAACAAAATCTCCAGGTTGTAGGTTTTGGTCCTTGAAGTCTTTGTCTCTTGGGATTACTGTGAAATGAATGTCACTAATGTATCATTGCCTCTAACCTTCCTAGTGAGTCATGGATAGTAATGTAGAATTTCTGCTTTTCAGTTTTCCTTATATTTGAAAAACAAAATGATTTAAAAATCAGCAGTATTTTAAACAGAGTCATAACAATAATAACCATCTTCTCTTCATTTAGTTCCCTACCCATTTTGTTGTTTATCCTGGTTATTTGCTAGTATTTTCGTGAATTCACTCATTCCTTAGAGATCTATACTTCTGCATTCAGTTCAGAGATGTGACCTGTGTAGAAACCTGTTACTTAGAGTAAGTCAAGCCCTGAACAGTTTGGCTCAGTGGGTGGAGCTTAGACCTGAGGATTCAAGGGTCCCAGGTTCAATTCAGTTCAAGGGCATATACATTGGTTGCAGGCACATTTCCAGTAGGGATTGTGCCAGAGGCAGCTGATCGATGTTTCTCTCTCATCAATAAAATATATGAAAAGAATAAAAAAATAGAGTAAGTCAAGAGTCCTTTTCATGAATTTTTCTAAAGATGTAACATATTTGAAAATGCAGTAAAGTAAAACAATATCTATGAACGACAAAACAAAGTGGTATGGTTATAGTTTTGATTGCAATGCAATTGATGAAAAACTGCCTTTTTGGTAAAATATAACATTTCAAGGCAATAATTTTTGGATAACAACAATTACTGTAAATTTACAGAGAACGATATGAAAATATATAAGTATATGTATATATTTGGATTCAATACATAATTTCAATATAAAAGGAACAGAAAGCATGTAAGATTTTAAAACATTGTCCATGGCTTCTTGTATTGAGAATTGGATATAATTCATCAACTTCCAATGTTTGTGCCACAAATACCCGGAGTCGAACTGCCAGACACCCTCACAGGGAACCATCCTCTTGGCTGGCCTGGTGACGCTGACACCAAGACCACTGTTACAACAGAGTGTTTCCTATTTGAAATTTTCTTGAATCTTTGTACATTCCTTCCTAGGGCAGGTTGAAATCTTTAGAACATCCATTTTAATAAAAATATAGGTACACAAATAGCACAGTTATTTATATTTTTAATTTTTTAAAGCTTCTCAGGTAATTTCAAGCATATTAAGTAGTCCTAAATTAGTCAAAAACGTTTCTCTAATAAGGAGAGAGAATAAATCCTTGAGGTACTCCAGTGCCCATTGGAATTGACTCAACGTCATCTCCTGTTTTAAAAGTCTCTTACAATAGAAACTTTGGGAAGGTTGCAAATATACTTGTGCAAAAGATTATACCATGGACTTTTTGTAAATCTACGTAAAGCAAACACAGACTTAGGGCAACTAACTCTAAAAGATATTAATCATACTTGCAAGCAGTTGTAATATTAAGTATTTTGTCCAGACTACAGAATTCTCCTTAATTTACAGAAGCATTTAATCTTTGTAGGCCAATAAAAGATTATATCCTAGTAATGTCATATGGAGGCTGACAATTCACCACACATAACACACAGATGAACACATATCACACAAAAACTATACACACAATTTGAATTATTTTTTTGGTAGAGAAATAAAAGAATATTTTTATATAAAACTTTCACAAAATTGTATAGCCTATACCCCCTTTTACAAACCTTTCCTCACCTTTTACAAACCTTCTTACCCATTCAGAAATAACTATCCTTAGAGAAACTTACATGTGACCTTTTCCCTCAAATATGACTCTCCATACCTCAAGCCTTCTATTGTCATAACTGTATAATTTCTTCCAACATAACTGGAACTTTTAACTGTTAGGAGCATTAATTTCCAGTCATAAGCACACAAGTGAACAAACAGCATTCCTTAGATTGACGTTGATGAACATATTTTAATCAAACTCTTACTTTCAAAAAACACACCTTCAGCAAAGCAAAAAACATTACATCAACAGCTCCAAATCCATTTTACAGACCTTCTGCAATTAAAAGACCCCCAAAAGCAGTGAACTTCAGACTTGTCTAGCAATCAGTGTGTCAGTATTCACGTTATTTCAAAATGTGTAGACATTTAATAGCTTTCATTAAAACTTACTAAGTTAGAAATATATAGTGGAAAAAGCTAAAGAGATTTGTGTAGGTGGGTAAGGTATTGTTTTTTCTATTGGGATAAGTCATATCTTCCAGAGATCTGTATTTTTAAAAATGGCCTAGACAAGACGTCTTGGTGAACTCAGGTATTTTCACTTCAAGGGTTCTGGGACTTTGGTTGCATGAAGCCAATTATCTGTAAGACTCCAAAATGAATAGGGGAGGTTTGGGGAATGGAGAAGGACTTTGTGGGCTTTGAATTGTTTCTGGAGCAAAACCTATGGCACCTTGAAAACTTCATTTGTAAAACAAGGATAGTCATTTTCAATACCTCAGGAACTGGGTTGCCCCCCCCGACAAATGTTAGCAAGGGATTGACAAATTCATTCACCCATTTTTGGATGGTTTCTTTCTATTTGGGAATATTTTTCTAGTTTCCAGAAAGCTCACAACTCTGAGAGGTATAAAGACTTTTAGGTATATGAAACCGCCGTCTGTCTCCCCTGGGAATGGCAACACAGGTCCCAGGTACGAGATAGTCTTAAAGTTAATGGTGCCAAAGCCTCTCTATTACCCACTTTATATTGCAACCAGGTAATTGGTGTAACAAAAGCAGATTGGCTTCTTGTTTGAGGCACTCAGGGTCAAGTTACTCCCATTTGGTGAACATGTACCCCAAAAGAGAATTCTCACTTCACTATGGGCTGGTCCCCCATCTTTAGGCAGACATATGAGCAAGCCTAGTGTTAGAGGCATGTCTGCAGGTCTCTGGGCTGTTTGGGGCCATTCTGAGTAGGGTGGGTACCCTGTTCAGCCATCTCTCAGGGTCTTGTGGAAGATAATACTGAAGAAGAGATGATTAGCAAACATTCGGTCAGTCTCAAGCTTAGTTTCCCCCTCGAAGGTTCCTTTAAAATCATTACTTTCCCTTTTGGTTCAGTATCTGGTTCATTTATTCTAAGTATATATGTTACTATTCTGGAGAAAGCATATGTCAGCATCACTGATTTCATTAAACAGTAAAAAAAAAAAAAACACTCACTAAACAGGGGAATTGGGGAAGATTTGATAAGCAAACCATATATATTCTCATAACATTCCCTAGTTGGAAGGAAACAGGTTTTGATTAAAAAACAGACATTTGTAGGAAAGCTTTATTCCGATGGTGAAAGCAATTAATTGGTTGTGGTTAAAAACAAATAAAATAGCCTCAATATATACAGGGTACTTAGTGGCTTCTCCTCCTCCCCCTTTTTTAAAATAGATTTTTTATTGATTTCAGAGAGGAAGGGAAAGGGAGAGAGAGATAGAAACATCAATGATGAGAGAGAATCTCCAATTGGCTGCCTTCTGCACGCCCCCTAATGGGGATCAAGCCTGCAACCTGGGCATGTGCTCTTGACCAGAATCAAACCTGGGACCCTTCAGTCTGCAGGCAACACTCTATCTCCTTAGCCAAACTGTATAGGGCAATGGATTCCCTTTTAATGATCATTTAAAATTCTCCCAAAGTATCAGTGGGAAGGAAAAACAAGCTTGGAGCAGCCCTAGGCATGTTTCTGTTTGTATCCTTTTTCTAAATCCTGTTTCAGTTTCCTATATCCCTAAAGTGTGGAGGCTTCTCTATAGGAGATTTCTACAAACCTTATTTAGTAATTCTCTTGCTTTTGCTCCCAGAAACCAGGAGTATATTAATTGCAATAGGATAAAATAGCCAGGATTACATGTTCCATCAGTTAAATTTCTCTGTGAACCAATCAGGTCCATAGAGAAAATGGAGGATGATTGCTGATTCCTCTCTGGCTGAGAGCAGCTTTTCTCCAAAGGTAGTTGGCAGAATTCCTAATCTCATTTTCCCTTAAGTCAGTAGGGAGGGGCAGTGGAGGGGACAGAATGGGAAGAAAGAAGGGAAGGGAAGGAACACATCTAGACAAGGAAGCTCAGAGAGCAAAAGATATAGGGGACGTGCTATAGAAGGGGGAGGATGGGGTGTTAGCATGTATTAGCTTCAGGAGAGTTGGAAGATAATCTCTGAAATTTCTTGTTCATTTATTTTTTAAAGAGAATTTGCCTGTGCTTCTCCTGAGAAGTTTCTAATTTCCAAATCAAGATGTGCATCCTATGCACTCAATCAGTTCAATTTTCAGGCCGCCATTGTTATAGTTATTTGTTTCTTTTGTTTTATTTTGCCTGTGAAAAATTAATTTAGGCACCCAAAGAAAACTGTATATTGGCCATTTCTCAGTTGATATTTTGTAGTTAAATCTTCCTACATTTACCCTTCTGTAAAGCACTTGCAAGTCAAGGCTTCCTATCAGGAATATTAATGAGGGCTGGGGCCTGGGAGTTCCCAGCCATGGAGGCACAACTTCCCATGTTAATTATAGGTGTGCTTGTTGCTGTTGTTTTTATTGTTTGGTATCTTCAGAGTCTCAGCACAGTTTCTAGGAGTGTTATGTAGTGGGTTAAAGTTTGTTGCTTTATGGGTTGAGCTGCAAGTTGCTCACTCCCCTAGAGTCTCATTCAACCTTCTTATGTGCCTCAGTTTCTCTCCTTGCTGACTAAACAACCAGAAGGGCTACCAGCAGAGGTGGACTAAACCTCATTAGTGCTCCCCCTGAAGAGCCAGTTAGTTTAATTGCAGTTGTGTGGGAATTTCCTTATGGGGCTCCTGCATGTCATGAGGAATGACCTCTGACACATCCGCAAAGATCCTCAGTTGTCTAAGAACATCAGAGATTCATGCAGGAAGGAGGATGTGCCCCTGTATCTTCTGAGCTGAACAAGATCAGCTCTCACTTAAACAGCTAAGGTGTTTGCCCAGACTATCAAAAGGCAAATCCTATAGAAAAGCCAGGGGGGAAAACCAGTCCCATTTTCCCTCCTGTCTCTCCATAGCCTGGGATCTATGAACTGTTAACTTTTGTTCCGCCAAGAGTATTACAAAATAAGGCTCCAATAAAGTCAGCAACACAAGCAAGGGAAGGTCCTGAATCCAACAGACAAGAGTCACAGGTTCACCGGCAGGCAGGGAACTGGTGCGTCAATGGACCCTTTGCTGGATGCCAGCACCGGGTGTAGGTCTGCAGGGTGGTGCTGGGTGAGATTTTCTGGGATCCTGCTGTATTGTGCCAAGTAAATGTCCATGTCAGAAGCATTCAAAACTGTGAACAATTGTTGAGATTTTATCTGAGCCAAATGGTCATTTGCCTTGAATCAAAACCTCAATAGATTGAAATAATGCTCTGGAGAATGGCACTTGTCACCTTTTTTTAGATATTACGGTCAGAAGTGGCGATGTATGTGAGTTGCATGAAATCCATTGGTGATAGATTGGATGAAAAGTGAAATGACAGACACATACTTCTTTCCCATAGGGGGATATAGGACAGAACAGCCAACAATGAACTCAATAACAATGAGGGGATTTGTGGTCTCCACAGAGCACAGAGTATCCAAAAAAAAGGAAAATTCCTTTGACGTTCCAAAGCTATGTTCTTGTACATTCCAAAAGACAGTAGACAGTCTCAGTTAAGGTAAATAATGACCTTTTTTGCAGAAGATTCCAACCTAGGACCCAGCGACCCACCGTAAACAGCTTTTAGTTAAAACTTTTTAATTTCAAAGCATCTTTGTGATAACTTTAGGTCTCTGAGGTTAAAAGACCATCACCCAGGCCTTCCCTGACTTAATCACAGATTAGCGAGTGGCTGCTTTTTGTGTGGCCACACTCTCCTTTGATTCACTCATGCCCCACTTCATGCACCAATCATGTCCCTCCTCTGTCCCACCACAGGAGAAAAAACCACCAACCCTGAGTAGGAAAAGGTCCGGTAGGGTGCCAGCAGCTGCAGCTTCCTCACGAACTGTGGGCCTGGCCAGCACGTCCACGGTGCTCAAAACACTGGTCCCCCAGAACCTGTTCGCCACCTGGGAGGTGGACTGCTCCAGCCCCAGCTGCGTGCCCAGGTGGTGTAGTCTCACTGTAACGAAGCTAGTGATCTTCAAGAAGCTGGCCAAGGACCTCAACTCCGTGGTAATTTCCGTGAGGATGCGGGACTCCAAGGGCATCCTGAGGTCCCAAGAGATTGTGCTGCCCCGCAGTAGACCAGTGCACACCAACCTGGCACTCACCTTCTCCCTGCAGTACAACCACTTCCTCAAGGGAGAAGGTAACAAGCTCCTGATCATGCTGGAGCAGAGGAAATGCTCTAAGAACAGAAACGTCCTGGGCTACAAGACACTGGCCTCTGGCGCCATCCACATGGCTGACGTCATGCAGCGAAACCCCAGGTGTGGCCAGATGGTGAGCCTCTTTCGCAGCATCAAGGAATCCTCCACTGCGGTGGCCGAGATCTGGATCTCCTCCCTGTGCAGTGAGCCCATCGAACACGAGGACAGTGCCATGCAGGTCAGCCCTAAGGCCAAGGCGGCAGGGAACTACGAGGGGCAGGATGAGCTGCAGGCCAGCGGCAGGGGAAAGCACAGACAGGACCTGCACAAGGATGCCTTGGAGAAGGGGGAACCAAAGAAGCACGGGACGTCCATAGGAGGAAACCTGAAGCTGAAAGTCCTGGCGCTGTTTCACAGGTCCAAAGTGTCAGAGAGGGACCTTCGGTCTGACATGATGGGGAAGTGCAAGGAAAGTGACCCATACCTGGAGGATGATGAGAGCATCCTCAGCACCCCCAGGCCCAAGCTCAGGCCATACTTGGATGGCCTGTCAGACTCCAGTTTGCAGACGGAGATGTGGGGCAGCCACAGTGACAGGACCCAAGCAGAGCCTCTGAGTCTGCCCCACATGCACGAGAATTCGTGGGCCCTGGGAGGCAATCAGCCAAGTGAGACGGACAATGGATTTGTGGCCCACAGCACAACCACCAGCAAGGTGGACAACATCCAGATCTCCTCTCTGTCCATGTCGCCCATCGACCAGGAGGACAGCGCCAGGCAAGCCAGTCCCGAGGCTGAGTCCTCGGACAACTACTCTGAGTGCATGTGTGAGAGCTTCTTCTCGCAGCGGGAGGCCAGCTACCACACCGCTGACCAGGAGGAGGGTGACTCTGATGAGGGGCCTCTCATATTCACAAGGAGCACCCTGACCACGCAACAGAACTACCACCAGAAAGTCCTGTTATGGCTGCGCACAGTCCAAGGTTCGGAGGAGGTCCTGGACCCAGAGCAGGACCATGGGGAGCATGTCCCGGAGGTGGAGGAGGACCTGGACCTCCTGTATGACATGCTGCCGAACCCCAGTGACAGTGGCACAGACACTGAGGACGATGGCAGCGTCCTCAGCACCACCATACCTAAGCTTCAGCCATACTTTGAGGGGCTGTCTAGCGGCCCAGGCATGAAGGACAATCACAGTGTCCTCAGCAGCCCCAGTCCCGAGCTCAGGCCATACATGGAAGGCTTGTCAGACTCCAGCTTGCCGATGGAGATGCGGGGCCTCCACAGCACCAGGATCCAAAAGGAGCCTCTGAGTCTGGCCCACCCGCCTGAGAACGCGAGGGCCCCGGGAGGCAAGCAGACAAGCCACAGTGACTCCCAACTTGTGGCCTACAGCACACCCACCACTAAGATTCGAATGGCCTCCCTGTCCCGCCAGCCTATCGATCAGGAGGCCACTGCCATGCCGGCCAGCACTAAGGCCCAAACCTCGCATAACCACCTCGCCAGCACATCTGAGAGCTGCTTCTTTGAGCAGCCGGCCAGTCACAATGCCGTCCACAGGCAGTCCCAGGAGAATAACTTGGACCAAGGGAATCTCATAGTAAGAAGGAGGTGCATGAACAGGCAACACAATTACCACCAGGAAGCAGTGGCATCTATGCTCAGGGCCCAAGTGTCGGAGAAGGTCATATCCTCAGAACAGGCCCTTGTGAGGCATGTCCCCAAAGTGGAGAAGGCTCTGCACCGTCGGTATGATATTGTGCTGAGCTCTAGTGACAGTAGCCTAGACACGGAGGACGATATCAGTGTCCCCAGCACCCCAAAGCCCAAACTCAGGCGATACTTTGACAGCATGTCAAGCGATAGTAGCTCTGACTCAGTGGCCCACACAATTCGCTCCCCTGGGAAGCAGCTGGCACAGCTGGAGGACAACCGGGAGGCAGGGTCCTCCGCCCAGCATTGGTTCACCAAGAAGCTGCCATCCATAGTGCGCTTCACCAAGTCTCTGGTCCTGCCCTCCAGCAGGTCCAAGAGGAAGCAGGCTGGCCACCGGGGCTGCGGCACAGCCCTGAATGAGTGGGTCAACAGAATGGGCAACGAGAGCCCATACCCACAGAGCCAGTGGCAGATCCCCAGGAAGCCCATCCGTGACCAGCTCCACAACATCCTCATTTGCCAGGACAAGATGCCCGAGAACATCATCCTGGTCAACACCTGCGCCTGGCAGGGCCAGTTACTTTCGGACATCCTGCAGGGGCACTCGCTGCCCGTGGTGTGCACTTGCTCCACAGATGACGTCCAGGAGGCCTTCAGCATCATCGTCTCACACATGCAGAGATACTGCAACTGCGATTCCCAGGCCCTGACGCCTGTGAAGATGGCGGTGGCAGGGGCACAGCCCTACTTCAACGCTGTGCTGCGGGTCTTCGTGAGGCAGCTGTCCCAGCAGCCACCCCAATGGCTAGACTACATGCGCTTCCTGGTCATCCCGCTGGGTCCCCACCCCTTGGCCAGCTACCTGGGCTCCATGGACTGCCGCTACAACAACTTCTTCCAGGACCTGTACTGGCGGGACATGTTCAACAACCTGGAGTCTGAGAACACCTTGCAGGACACACAGGACGTTGTGTCGAGAATCTCTGAGTACGTTGCAGGGGCCAACTGTGTCTACCTGCTGCCCATTGCTGAGGCCATTCTCATGTCTAAGCAGCAGCGCCCCAATGAAAAGTCCACACAGCTCATCCCCTTTGTGGGGGCAGTGAAGGTTGGAAGAGTGGAACCATCTGCAGCCATGTCAGGAGGCTCAGATGATGTAGTCACCTCATGCTCCGGTGAGCTTCTGTCCCCTACCGGGAAGGCCTCACCCAACACACTCTCCCCCGCATCAGTGAGTGGGAGCCTGTCCTCCACCAGTCAGAGTGTCCATGCACAGATGATGGAGCTGCAGGTGGATTACTGGACAGCAGCCCAGCCAATAGATACGAAGAGAGTCACAGAGAAGAAACAGCTGCCTACCACCAAAAACACACTCAAGTGCTTCTTCCAGTCTGTCCAGGTCAGCAGGCTGCCCCGCAGTGGTGAGGGCACAGCAACACCTGCCTTGTCCATGGCTGTGGTCACCAAGGAGAGAAAAAAGAAGGCGCCCAAGAAAACCACGGATGAGAATTTGGAGTCCCAAAGCCAGTGCATCCAGGGCATTGGTCGCCTGGTTTGCAGGGCCAAGCACCAGCAGAGCATGCTGCCGGTCGTCATCGATGGCGTCGAGTGGAATGACGTGGCGTTTTTCCAGTTGTCAGCCCAGTGGTCCTCCCACGTCAAGCATGTCCCCATCTGCATCTTCGGACACAACAATCCCACCTTCTAGCCCTGCCCCTTCCCCTGCCCTTCACTCTGCCTTGGCCAAGACCAGAAGGACCCAGCTGCTTTTCTGTGAAGAGTACAGTTTCCTACAGACACAGACCCTGGGAACGCAAAGAGAATGTGCTCACAGCCTGGAACCTAAGGGGGTTGCCCCTCCCTGGGAGCTCCTCAATGCTCTGTTCAGTAACCAGAAGGCTGTGGCGGGTGGGACTCAGGAGGGCAGTGTTGAGCTGGAGCATCATGGAAGATGTGTTTTGGCCTCCGGATGCCCAACATTCTCAGTGAGAAGGGTTCTTGCCTTGAAGACCTGCCCTTCCAGGAAGCCAGGACTCTGCTTCCCTGGGAGACAGCTCCAACCTGTGCCCAGACTCAGAGGTTGGCAGCCAGAGGTCAAGGGCTAGCCTCTGATGGCAGTATTCTGAGCAGAACTTGGAGTCCAGTCAGCCCAGCCCTGGGGAAACAGCTGCCCGACAGCCAACTGGTCTAGCACCACCTACTCAGGGTTACCAGTGAACTCCAGCCTCACAGGCAGAAAGAGAAAAGACCTGTATGGTGCGCATCGCCCTAGCACACTGGCTAGACAAAGTGGTCGATTACCTGAAGAGGGAACCCACCTTCGTTCCTGTTACTACAGAACATTTGTTACCACCCAGCAGCTGTGGAACCAATTATTTACCAGGTGAGCCCCTCCCCCTCCAGAGCACATGCTCAGCAGGCCACCTGTTGGCTGTTTGCCTTCAGGTCACTGCAACTCTCTGAGTGTTTGTTCCTCTGAAACCTCTGAGAAGCAGGGAGCAGGCTCATAGGGTTATTGTAGGGACTCGCTGGGTTCCTCCCTGGTAAGTGTTCTCTGGGAGCCTAGGCAGTGGAGAAGTCTGCTGCAGGGGCTGTGATTGAACCAACTGGTCATTTTCTCTTTCTGTTGAAGAAGCCACTGCCAAATTGTGATTCTCTTTGGGGCCTTGGGTTTAGCTCTTTTCTAATCCAAAGAGATTGGAGATACTATTAGGGGTCTCTGTCCCAGGTGAATCCAGATTAGAGATGCCAGGGGTGAGCAGTGGGGCCCAGGCTCACCCAGCAATCTGAGGTGGGGCTGGTTTGGGCTCATTCAATCAGCACGTATATTAGAAGCCCTGCCTGGTACAGAAATGTTTCTAGGCACTGACCATAACCCAGTGCTCAGAGCAGACCCCAAGCCTGCACTCCAGAGCTTCCTTCTGGGAGGGAGCGATTCAGTCCCACTAGGCTGCACAGGCTCATAGTGTCCACAGAACACCTGATGTGACGTCCTCCTGGCCTCCTCTCCCTATGGCTGCATCTTCGCGTATTGTGAAGAGGATGGTAAACCTCTGTTTAGCAGAAAACCGTGAGTCAGTTTTGGATCCGATCCATGAGGGGAGTATGGAGACTGTGAATTCAAGGTGTTGGGAAAACCATGGATCCCACTCATGGTGGGATTTCTGCAAGAGACAGAGGTCGGAGGGCTTCCCTAGAAAAAAGGACATGAGTCAGACAGCTGTGCAAGTGGATATGGGTGGTGTGGGCGAGTGGGAAGGTCAGTGGAAAGACAGCCCCTCAGACAATTCATAGCCTTCCACTCCTAATTCTAGCCCAGTCTGCACCCCTATCCCGGGACCTTGCTCCCTAATCAGGTAGAACCTCCGCAGTGGCAGCTTGGGGTACCCCACCCTGTGGGAGTTGAGTTTCAGTGGGAGGCAAAGAACCACACAGGACAGCTAGTGAATGAGGCAGCATGTAGGTGCAGGAGCCAAAGTTTGAGGTGATAGGAAGGCCCTGGGGTTTGTTTGTTTGCTCACTGGTCAGTATTCCTGAAGCACCTGCTCAGTGCCAATGAGTGACATGAACTGGGTGGACACCAGGCCTCTCAGTCCTAATGGGAGGGAACAGGGACACTGCGAGAGCATGTCAGGTTCCCCTGAAGAAGGGGACAGGTGGTTCCCTCATTGATCCCGAGCTGTCAGGTAGGAGGGCTTCATGCCAACCATTCCTGGGTGAACAGGCCCATCTCTGCCAGGACTGCCAGACTGAAGGTGGACGAGGAGAAGGTCTGGCTTCTGGATGGGCAGGAGCAGCAGGCATAGGACCCCAGGCTCTCTGAGTGGTGCTGTGGGAGGGCCGTGTGGAAGGGAAAGGCAGGCCTCACATTCTGCTGCTCACCTATCTCTCTCCCCAGGGCCATCTCCTGCATCCTGAGCATCTGGCTGGACCAGCACCTTCAGAATTTCCCAGACTGATGATGCTGTTGGCTTCCATAGAGCTCAACTTGCAGTCTCCTACCTGCCAAACAAGGCCCAGTGCCTCAGCGGGAGCACCTGAGCCCACTGAGGCCGAGACCGGAGGAGGAGGAGGCCTCTGGGGGGTGGTGTGGGTGAGTGTGCCTTTGGAAGGCACACAAAAGGGAGTGAGGGTGGTAACATGTCCTCTTCTTGCATCGACAGAACCAGCTCCAGAAGAACACCAGGAAAACCCTCAAGGGCAACGCCACCCTAGTGGCCTCTCCAGAGCCAGAGCCGGATCCAGGCCCAGCTTTCACTCAACTTCAAGAGGCAGAAGAACCACCTGCAGCATTTGAGCAACTCACCCCAGCATCTGTGCGGCCTGTGGTGCTAGATCCCAGGCCAGAGCGCGTGTCAGCAGCGATAGCAGAGAGGGCACCCTCCTAACCCCATTTAGACACAGTGTTAAATGTGTAATATTCTTGTTACATATGTTTATAATTTTATTATATTTTTATGATATTTAGTACTCCTAAACAGAAACTTAATTTAGAGTCTATAAAATTTAACCCTAAAAACCCTCAAAGCTTTGAGCAAGTCTGTTTTTCTGGACCCTGACCCTCCCAGGGAGAACTGCCCTCACCTTCTCCACCTGCCCTTCCTGCAGCCAGGACTCTGCTTCCCAGGGAGCTGGATCCACCCTGTGCCCAGACACAGTGCTGAGCTCCCAGTGGGGGCATCCTAAGCCCAACATGGACGCCTGTCAGCTCACCCCTGGGCCTCCATGTTGTCCCCAACACCACTCACTCAGGCTTCCAAATAAGCTTGACCTTCACAAGGCAAATAATAATAATAATAATAATAATAATAATAATAATAATAATTAAAAATAAAAATGGACATGTAAGGTGCAGACCTCCCAGGAACAGTTAATGGAAAAACTGGTCAAATACTTGGTGCCCAGCTTCCTGGGCAGCGTCCCCACCTTGGTCTGCACCCGCCCTTCTGTGTTAATACAGAACTTTTGGGACTCACCAACGTGTGTGGGACCAACCATGGACCAGGTGAACCCTGCCCCTCCACAGCACAGTGGTCACTCAGCCACCTGCTTGCTGTGAGTCTCCAGATCCTGCATGTCCCTGAGTGTTTGTTTCTGTGAACATGGGGAGAGCCTAGGCCCAGCTTCATAGGGTTATTGGAGGGACTTGGGGCGGCGGGAGGGGGGTTCCTCCCAGGAAAAGGCCCGCTGGAAGCCTGGACTCTGGAGAGGTGTGCTGGTGGAGCTGTGGTTGTTCCAATTGGCCATTTTCTCTTCTTTTAAAGAAACTTGTGCCTTATTTGTGATTCTCCTCAGGACTTAGGCTAAGCTATTTTCCCTTTTGATAAAGACGTTGGAGATTCCATTAGGGGTCTCTGTCCTGGGTGAAGCCAGATCAGAAATCCCAGGGGTGAGCAGGGGGACCCCAGGCTCAGCCAGCCTTCTGAGATGGGGCTGGTTTGGGCTCATTCATTCAGCAAAGGCCCTGACCACAGGACTGCACTCCAGTGCTTCCTTCTAGTCAGGAGTGATTTCAGTCACACTGGGCTGCACAGCCAGGTAGCATCCACAGTACAGCCCATATGACTTCTTCCTCAAAGTATCGCTGATCTACACGTACTGTGAAGCAGAAAGTGGATCTCTAGACCAGCAGAAAAAGTGAATGGGCTTTGGATCAGAGCCTTAAGGGGAGTATGGGGACTGTGAGTTGGAGAAGCTGGCAACACCCTGGATCTCATGCCTTGTGAGATTTCTGCCAGAGGGCAGAGGTCTGAGGGCTTCTGCTAGAAAAAAGGGAGGGAGTCAGAGAGCTGTGCATGTGGATTGGGTGGTGTGGGTGAGTGGGGATCAGGCTAGCCCACACAGAAAAGAGCTGCCAGAGGATGAGCTTAGGCAGGAGCACAGAGCCACTCAGGTCATTGCCCAGGGCCTGCAGTCTGGAGGGCTTCCTGGGGTGGGGCCTTGAACTGGGACTTCAGTGATGGAGATGGGACATTTCTTTCTTGTAAGGCACACAAAAGGCAGTCATGATGGTAACATGTTCTCTTCCTGGATCTACAGAAGCAGCTCCAGAGCAAGATGAAGAAACACCTAAAGCAGCAACGCCTACTCTGCTGCCATCTCCAGAGCCAGAGCAGGCTCCAGGCACAGCCGTCACTGAACTTCCAGATGTGGACCCACCTGCAGCTTGTGAGCAACGCACCTCAGCTCCTTTGGAACCTGTGGTCTTAGATCCTGGGCCACAGCGTGTGTCAGCTGCCACAACAGAGAGGGCTCTCTCCCCTCATTAATATGAAGTTTTAAAATATTTGTGTTCATCATATATATGTTTAACTTTATGTATTTTTTCATACTATTCAGTAACATTCAGTCTAATTAAAGAAAATGTAATGAAATACTCAAATATAAATTTAATTTAGATTCCATAAAATTTAACTCGACAACCCTTCAGAGACTTGAACAAGTCTGTTTCTTCTGAGCCTGCGTCGTGTTACTATTAGTCATAGGTTGGGAAGAATGAGTCTCTCAGGAGCCATCTGCTCGAAGGATGTGATGTACTTGAGGCCCAAGACAATGGGACTTTGGGGGAAATTGACCCACCAGCATTGGGGCAGGGACCCTTGATGTCAGGGCTGCAAACCCACATTTTGTTTGACTTCATCTCCCACCAGCACATGGACAAAGCCTGGCCTTAAGCGCCCCCTGGAGTCCACGTCGCAGAATGCTGTAGGGTTTAACCAGCAGAGAGCTGTTCTTGAACCCTTACTGACACCTGCACCTGGACAGACAGTCCACCCTGCCCCACGGGCACTGAACAGCTTTCTGAGCATCTCCTCTGTCGGCCCACAGCACTGAAGAGGGGACAGGGAATGTCCCAGGGCCCGGGGTCCACACTCATCTCCTCCACAGGCACCGCTTCAAAATTTCCTCTGGGGTCAGAGCCTCTGTCTGTCTGCCCTCAGACCCTAGGCTCTGGTTCAGATGGGCTTTTTCCTGAGGCTCTTCTGTCTCTCCAGAGCCCAGCAGCCATTCTTTCTCACGCCCCAAGGCTGAACAAGGTTGTGGAGACAGCCTGGCTTCTCCTTTTACATCAATCCTCCTCAGTGCTCTGAACCATCCTGGTGAGGATGGCCTAGCAGCCTTGTACAGCACCCCGCCATGGCACAAGCTACACTGACTCGGGACAAATGGGCGCTCACTGGGGACCACACCCAGGGTTCCTGCTCTCAAGGAGATCAACCCTGTGTGTTGACACAGAGAGAAAGGAAATCTGAATGGAGTCTGATGAGACCTCCCACTGACCCCTGAGGACCATAAGCACTGAGAATGTGAGCCCATCGCGGGGGCATTGCACAGGCTCTCTTTAGGATGTGATTTCTAAACCAGAAAGATGAATCAGTGTTTGTATACCCTCTTCATCCTGATTTTACAATGGCAGCCGATGAAGGCTTGTGAAAGTAAAGGAGGTCTGGAAATCAGGGGCAGGTCTCCCTAAGAGATCCATAGTGATGACAGTGCACTTGCATGCACTTGGAGTGGGCCTGGAGGGGCAGCCGCCTGCCTTGCCTGTAGTGTCTCTGCAGTAGACCAATTCCAGCATGCCATAATTTTAAGAGGTTCATCAAAAGGTTGATGAAACTTGGGGTCTCAACAGGGTTGAGTCACACATGTTGGGAATGGCTAAAGGCATTTCCCCAAACCTGAATAGGAAACTGATTGTGGCTGCCAGACAGCTAAAAGGCATCTTAATCTACATGTTATTGCCTCCTACTGGCCAAACACCTGAACAGCCTTAGGCTATTCCCCAAACTGACAATGCCTCTGTACCCTTTGAAACCTTACCTTTTGAAGTGTATTATCTCCACCTTGCCTTAGGACAAATTGTGTTAATAAAAGCAAGGGGCCTAGACAAGGAGGTACTCTTCAGTCCCTTTAGCTGAAGGTCCTCTGACCCCCAATGCCTTTCAAAATTATAACTCGTCTCCGGACTCTTTATCAGTCTCCGGATTTCTATGTCATCTGCGCACAGCCTTTTCCAGATTCTTGAACCCTTCTTGATGCTGGGACATGAACCCTGGCATGTCTCCTTACCTTGGAAGCTCAGAACTGTGGTCTCAACAGGTGCTGTTTCTTCTTTCGAATTACACTTTTCAGTTTGGCTCTACTTTGCAGGTCCTTTCCTAAGTTTCACAGCCATCATCCAAACTGGAGGCAGAGGGTGTGAGAAATGAGGGGCAGGGGGCTGGAGGCAATTGGGAGGAAAAAGGAGGGAGATAGAAGGGCAAGGCCAGGGCCTGGTATTGGACCACTGTGCTAGTGATCTATTGCTGACAGTTACCGCACATAAGAGACTTAACCAACACACACTTATTAGCTCACACATCTGTGACAAGGAATCCTGCATGGCTCAGCTGGGACTACTGTGGTCTCACCTGTGGCAGGATCTCTGTCACTGAGGGTCTGAGCTCACTTGGGGGAGGGGGTGGTCTTTGGGATACAGTTTGGATGGAAGGCCTGACTTCCTCTCTCTCTGTTGGTCTCATTCAGTGCTGGGCCACATGGGTTTCTCCAGATAGCAACTCATAGCACAGAGGCTTATTCCTCAATGGAGAGAGAGAGAGAGAGAGAGAGAGAGAGAGAGAGAGAGAGAGAGAGAGCAGATCAGAGTAAGCAAGTGGATAAGCATCAATTTTTATTTATTTTATTTTTTTTTATTGCTTAAAGTATTACAAAGGGTATTATATATGTGTCCATTTTTTCCCCCTGCCCTAGAAAGTCCCCTAGCCTCCCCTATCCCCCAGTGTCTTATGTCCATTGGTTATGCTTATATGCATGCATACAAGTCCTTTGGTTGATCTCTTACCCCCCTACCTTCTGCCCCCTAACCCTCCCCGGCCTTCCCGCTGCAGTTTGATAATCTGTTTGAGGCAGCTCTTCCTCTGTGTCTATTATTGTTCAAAAGTTTATAGTGGTCTTTATTATCCATGAATGAGTGAGATCATGTGGCATTTTTCCCTCATTGACTGGCATATTTCACTTAGCATAATGCTCTCCAGTTCCGTCCATGCTGTTGCAAATGGTAAGAGTTCCTTCCTTTTTAGACCAGCAGAGTATCCCATCCTGTAGATGTACCAGTTTTCTAATCCATTCATCTACTGATGGGCACTTAGGCTGTTTCCAGATCTTAGCTATGGTGAATTGTGCTGCTATGAACATAGGGGTGCATATATCCTTTCTGATTGGTGTTTCTGGTTTCTTGGGATATATTCCTAGAAGTGGGATCACAGGGTCAAATGGGATTTCCATTTTCAGTTTTTTGAGGAAACTCCATACTGTCTTCCATAGTGGCTGCACCAGTCTGCATTTCTACCAGCAATGCACAAGTGTTCCTTTTTCTCCACATCCTCTCCAGCACTTGTTGTTTTTTGATTTGTTGATGATAGCCAGTCTGACAGGTAAAGAAAAACTTTTCAGGTTGGGAATAAATCAACTATAGAACTTGTATGCATATCTGCATAATTCAGGGACACAGATAATGGGTGGTGAAGGCCTGGGGTGGGGGGTAGGGATCAGCTAGAAGTCGTCAATGGGGTAAAAAGGGGACATATGTAACCCTTTCAACAATCAAGATTAAAAAAATAAAATGGATTTGCTTTAAAATTCTTAAGTTATTTTTTTTTTAAATTGACGAGACAGTGAGAGAACCAAAAGTGTGTGGGAGAAGCATCAATAGGTTGCCTCCTGTATGCACCCAGACTGGGAATCAAACCCACAACCTAGATGTGGGCCCTGACCAGGAACCGAACACGAATGGCAATCCTTCAGTGCACAGGACGATGCTCAACCACTCTGTCTGTCTCAGGCACCGGCTTTGAGAACCAAATCATGGATTTCCTGTTGGATCCCTTTGCCGTCTTCTATGGAGTCACTAAGAACAGCCACATTGAAAGGGAGGGCACACATTCACACCACACGAGAAAGGTGTAGTCCATGGGGAGTTACTGAGGAGGGAGCCAGTGACTCGAGAGGTCCATGCCTTGCCCCGGATCACAGACGGTCAGAATGCAAAGACTGAGATAAACCCAGTTGTGTCCTCCAAGAGGGGGTCCTAGGTGCCCCCAGGTTTGCTCAGGGGCTCTGGAAAAGGCTGTGCCTCTGGAATCGTGTGCTGACATGGAGATGGCACAGGGGAGACTGTGAGCACTTGGCAGCCTAGACAGTATTTTTCTGAAAAGGAGCCCAGATCTGGAATCACAAAGGTGCACCTCTGTTCACAACCCACCTGCAGTGGAGAAAGCCAGGCCCCCTTATGCTCAGCTCATGCTTACGTAGTTGTGGATCACACCCTCATTGGATAATTGAAAAATTGAAGCCCTTGTTCAGGCAGGGATTGGCCAGGGTACATGACATTCAGAGTGCAAACTTCAGGAATGTTCATACCTTCCAGGCCAAGGCTCCCACCTCCCCACAGAGTTGGTCTGGACATTAGAAATCCTGACATACTGGGCAGCTTCAGCCTGATCCTCCCTTTGTGGGGGCTGATTTGTTCTGGAGTCCAGAAAGGGAGCACTGTCATGTGCACATACACACACACACACACACTCACACACACACACACACATTCACTCTAGATGTGATGACTTTGGGGGGGATTAGAAAAAAAGCAGACACAGAGGAGGTGACAACAGGATGGAAAAAGAGGTTGGAGGCACTACCTACATGTGACAGTCCTCCTCCTACTTTATAGCTCCTCCCACACAGTAGCCTGAACAGCCATAAGAAGCACTTGCTCCATAACCCATTGTGCAGGCAGGACAGAGATGGGCCCTGACAGGCACAATGACTGATCCAGGATCAAGAAAAGGTAAGAATGAGGGATTGAGTCTGCACCCAGGGAGGTTTCCTCAAGTCTGGGACCCTGGCTGCACCCAGAGCTTCTAGGGGGCTGGGTAGAGGCGTGTGCTGGTGCCACTGTGTACAGAAAAGTTGTTTCATGCAGAAGAGGTGTCTGCAGACAGCAGCCCACAGGACTACTTGCATAGCTGTCATGAGATGAAGGGACTCAGGGAAGACAATACCAGGTATGAGGTCACTATCCAATATAACTGAAAACCCCCGTAACCAGGCACCCACATGTAGCCCAACAGGCAGCTCACTTGCCAGGAGGCATTTGCCAGTGCAACATGTTCTCTTGCTGTGTTCCCGGTGTTTGGTGCTCTTGCTTCCGGAGTCCCCGCAGTGAGAGCTTTTTCAGACGGTGCAGACATTGGTTCAACCCTCATCCCTGACGTATGTGTCCACTTCCTAGAATTTGGCCACAGGTAACACAAGGTGGCCGGGGTCAGACCCATTCAGGACAGGCCACCTCTGTGTGCCATCCCTGCGCAACCCACATCCCCTCCCCTTCATGTGTTGGGGAAGAGGGACCTGAAGGGAGAACTCTGGGGCAGGGACAGCTTTCGCAGGCAGTGGATCACCTAGAGGTCCTGCTGTGATTACCCACTAAGGCAGGGCAGGCAGGTGGAGATGGGCTTCCAGAGGGGTCCCTTATTGATGCCAATGGGAATCCTAGCCCTCAGGCTGTCACACCTTTTCCTTCTGCAGTGGAGATCTCAGCAGACCACACTATGTGTGTGTGTGTCTGCAGTGGAGGATTACAGGGGTAGAGAACCAGCAAAACAGGGCTCTGAGGCTTTCCTCCTTGTGACTGGGAACTGTCTTTCCAGAGCTCCTCACAGGAGAACTGAGAGGACCTGAAAGATGGGATCCTCACCTCCATGCCTCTGCAGGAGGCATAGGTGCCCCATATATCTTCCAGCGTGCTGTACTCCTGCAGGGTGAGTGCAGGTGCTGAGGTGACCCAGACTCCAGGATCCCATGTAGTCAAAGGTAGCCCTGGGTTCCAGTAACTGCCCTGCCACTCTTCTAGGTCCCTTCTAGAGTCCAATTTCCAAAGGAATCTGGGGCCTGTATCCTCCCCACAACCCACTCTCACTGTCCAGCCCCCTTCAGATGAGATGCAAAGTCACTGCCCACAAAGTTTTAGGAATATCAGAAGAGAGACCTTGCTCCATTTCACGTCATGCTCAGTCAAGGGTATTTTTGTATTTTTTTTACAGACTTTCCTGTTTTAATACCCATGTCCCAGTGTCCATGTTGGCCTGACAATCATTATAAACCTTCTCCCACTCTCACACATCATCATGATTAATAGGGATGCTTTTCCCAGAAGGACGTGGGGCTGAAGATACCAAGTCTGTTGCTTTGCCATTTGCTTCCCAGAGAACCACATCCCCATGGTCCCTCCAGGTCAGGAGCCGGGGCCAACCTGGGCTGCACTACTTACCAAGGGGGGACCTGTTATCAGGGCTGGCGATCCAGCTGTTCACTGCTGTGCGACCTGGACGTGACCCCCTCCTATTGTCATGTCAGTGGTGCTGCCCTGAACAACCCACTTGTCCTCATATCCAGACTCTCCCACCCCAGGACAAGCCTATGTGTTCCCATCTTAGAATGGGATTTTCTGTCAGAAATCCCAGGGCGACCTTGGTAACACAGGGAGCTGTTGTCCATTCTCTACTAAGAAAAGACTAAGATACCAGTGTGTCTCATCATAACTCACCCCCAAGTCTACCCTGCCTGCCGAGAACCTTTTCTCTTGTCCATCTAGAAAACATGGAAACCTGTGCAGAATTTTTCTGAGTTTATTGAGCCAAAATGTAGACAATTGCAGTGAAGAAAATCTCAATGGAATGAGATAATTATGCTCCGGAGAATGGAGCTTTGCACCTCATTTTAAACATTACAATCAAAAGTGGAGACTTGTGTGGTTTCATGAAATTCATTGTTGATAGATGAGGGAAGCAGGAGAAAGCACAGCAGGGAAATCTCTGGGCCTGGAAAAAAGGTAAAATGATAGACATGCACTTCTTTCACTTAGGTGTGTATAGGTCAGTAAACAGTCAACAATCAACTCAATAACAGCGATGGGATGTGTGGTCTCTGCAGAGACCAGAGCAGTGCCTGTGCTTCGAGTGTCTAAATAAAAAGGAAAATTACTTTGACATTACAAAAATATGTTGTTATATGTTAGGTTAGGTGGCTCAGGAGGCGGCGCAAGAAATAGAGTCCAGTGAATCAGAAAAGAAAGGAAAGGAAAAGGTTTATTCTGCGTCCCCGGGAGACCCATGTACCCCAAGGACAGGGCACCTGGATTCACGACAACAGGGAGGGGGGCGCTTTTTTTATACTGTGGTTGGGTGAGGGGCGGGGACATGAGCTGAGGAATTCTCTGCTGCAGGGAATGGGCGGAATATTCAGGATGAAGTTCTTATCTGTGTGGGGGTATGTGAATTCAGGGAGAAGAAGCTGGTATCTGTGTCTGCCACCTTGATCTATGAGAAATTCCAGGGGAATTCTATTATCTTGTCATGTCTGCATGTATCGGATCCTGGGCTCTCTCTGACCTAACATCCCGGCCTTTTGGTGATAAGGGGCCTTTTGGTGATAAGGGATGGCGACTCGTTCTGTCTGCTTCCAGCTGACCATGGGTGGTGAAGGGGGGGGGAGGGGCAGTTAAAGGCCAGGGTTTGGCAGAGGTAGGTCGGAGGGGAGCCGAGTGTAGGGATGGAGCAGGAGCTGATTCACAGTCACTCATGACATCTCCGCAATCCGGGAGTGGATGAACGTGAGGAGGCAGGGGGCTAGGAGAAAAATAGACACAGATGAGAATCAGGGGCCCTATCATGGGTAGGACTCAGGTGGCTAAGGGGCTTTGGAACCAGCCGGAAGGAGAGTTGTCCTGGAAGTGTCCTGCATGTAGTTCTTCAGTCAGCTTAGTCAGGGTCTGTATGTTTACGTTTTGCTCCACTATTCGACTCATTGATGTAATAACAGCATTCTTCCCGAAGGAATATACAGGTTCCTCCTTTTTCTGCAGTCAGAAGGTCTGAGGCGAGCTGCTTCTGCAGGGCTACTTGGGCTACTGATGTCACTTGTCACTGTAGGGAGGCTAAAAAGAGGCGGTAGTAGACTCCAGGGCTAACTGGAGCTTGTCATTAAAGTACTGAGCAGTGACCAGACTGTTCCCGAGGGCCCCCCAGTGAGGCCTACTGAGGCAGCAATACTCACCCCTAACATGACAGGGGGGAAGGCAGCCCGGTGGGTCCAGGGATGGGATGGAGGGAGCAACCAGTGAGCTCCGACTCTCCATACAAGGTTAGCTGGGGAACTACTGTGACCACGAAGCAAGGCACGGGGTCAGAGGAGTTCATGCAGTTCCTTAAGGTGCCGTTGCACCAAAAGAAGGTACCTGGGCTGGCCTTGGTGAGACTGGCTGTGGTGTGGTATGATAGTCTCTTCCGTGGCAACCCCATAGGTGCTGACATCTTGATTACATCTGTCTGGGTTCCGCTGGTTGTAAGCAAAACAGACATAGGATCAGCCAGTTTTGGACACTGACTGGATGTCGACAGCCATCTGGATCTTTGTCTGACATCCGAACAGAGGGCAGTCCTGAGATCCTACCTGCCAGGTGACTTGTTTGCTGTTCTGGTAGTGGGTTTCACGGACCTTGAACCTCCACACATAAGCAGGTGGGGGTGGGTGTAGGTTGCACACGGCAGGGAGGAGAAGGAAGGAGGAGGGGAGGGCGGTTAAGGCAGACCTTAGTGGGGCCCAACACCTCACATTTATAGATGTCATGCTGCTCCGGGTTCCTCTTGAGTCTGGAGAGGCGGTGCTAGGACAGGTCGTCAAGCTGGGGTCGCCAAGCAGCTTGGCCGTGGTGGGGACTCTGAGGATTACAGTGTGAAGTCCTGTCCACCTAGGCTCCAAGGCTTGTGGTTGTAGGTTCTTAAGGAGGACCGAGTCACCAGGGTGAAGGGTTGGTCTTGGGAGTCCTGGTTGGTCACTCTGGCTTGGGCAGAAACCTGTTCTCGTGTTCTCGGAGCAATTGCCTGGTTAAAGACAGATATAGGAGATACGTACCCAGGGGAGAGGGATCAGTAAGGAGACGGTGGTTGAGCAAGAAGAGCCAAAAGGGCTCAAGAAAGTGGGGCTCCTTGGTGTAGCTGGAGTTTGGTCAGGGCCATGGGCAGGACGTCTGGCCAGGAGCTGTGAATTTCTAGAGAGAGTTTAGTTAGATGGTCCAATAGGTTGGAATTGAGTGGCTATGACAGGGCTGGGCAAACTTTTTGACTCGAGGGCCACAATGGGTTCTTAAACTGGACCAGAGGGCCAGAACAAAAGCATAGATGGAGTGTTTGTGTGAACTAATATAAATTCAAAGTAAACATCATTACATAAAAGGGTACGGTCTTTTTTTTTTTAGTTTTATTCATTTCAAACGGGCCGGATCCAGCCCGCGGGCCGTAGTTTGCCCACGCCTAGGCTATGATGAGGGATCGAGCCAGTGACAGAAATCCAGCAGGATGTAGAGGAGGAGGGATTGATGTTGGAGAGTAGATGGAAAGTTGTGTTGTTGAGGGTGGGCATAGGAGTAGGTCCAGGGTTCGTAAATAGAGAGTGACACTAGAGGATTTCCCATCCAGACAGTAGAATTGATGATTCCCTCATCATTCCGTGTCTGTTTCACCTGAAAATATGAAAAACCTGAGCAAAATTGGAGGGTCCCTTGCCAGGTAAGAGCCTGTGAGGAATGATCGGTCATCCGGTCCTGGATGGTGTCGCCGAATCTTCAACGGGGATGGTGGGAGGCACTCGGTGAGCCTGAGAGAGATAGGTATTGCAGGGAAAGTGGGAAGAAATGTTAGAATGCGCTGATATCCAAGGGAAAATGGAAGGAGCAGTGGAAGCCAGGGACCTGGAGGCTGGAGAAAAGGCAGAGAGGGAGGGAGCAGGTCACACAGCCTGTTCCCAGGCCTCTAGCCACTTGGATTTTAAAGTTGCTGCATTTTTTCCTTTGGGGAGGGTGGAAGGGGATGGGGCGAGGTCAGAGCAGTTTTCAGTTCAGAGGAGGGGACAGTTGTGGCGGAGAGAAGGAGAAAAGGCATTCATGGTGAAGACTGAGCGAGGCGAAGACTGAGCTAGGCTACGACTGAGCTAGGCTACTGTGGTCTGGGACAACTGGGCCCCATAACGGGATGCATGGCAGTGGAGGATCTTTGTCCCTGTAAAGGGAGGGGGCCAGGAGTGGGAGGAGCAGGGAAGCTGAAGGGCTCAGAGTGAGCTGCAGAATGGCCACTAGGATGGTGAGGATATCTCGTCCTAACAGGGGCATGGGGCCTGCTATCATCAAGGAGGCAGGGAAGGGGTCCAGTGGCCAGAGGGCAGGTGGATTTGCCGTCAATACCCATGTCCGAGATCTTGGAAGGATAAAGGGGCCCTAAAAGGAGGGAAGGACAGAGAAGGCAGCCCCCGTGTCAACCGGGAAGGTGACCTACTACCTTCATTGTGACCCGAGGCTCAGCAAGGGGATTGGAGTCATCGAGGCTGGGCTTCTTCAGTCTTCAGCCAGTTCCAACATGGCCAGCGGGTGGGTCCTGGACTGGAAGGGTGGTCCCCCCACGCTGAGGCGTAAGGGGCCCGCCACTTTTCCAGGGACAGTCACTCTTCCAGTGACCATTTTGACCTCACGCCGGGCAGGGCTTGGTCGGGGCTCGGGGCCAGGGGCACTGCATTGCCCAGTGGCCTTCTTTTCCGCATTTGAAGCATTCTCCGGTGGCGTTCCTTTCATTGCACCCCCACCGGTCACAGTCCCTTTAGGGCCGTGGCGGCTGCCATCAACCTCAGGGCCACAAACAACTAAGGCGTGTCTGCAGGTCTACCTCCTGTGGAAGGCAGGCCTCCCATTCTGAGTGTGCCTGCTCCTCCAGGGCATTAAGAACCTTCAAGGCCATTTTTCACTCGATCTTGGACCTGGGTTTGAGGACCAATAAAGACCTTAAAGGTCGGGTTAGAGAGTGGGGGGCGTAGATTCAGACTATGCCCTCAGTTCCTGGACGGGACTATGGCAGGGGTAGAATGGGCGCAGAAATGGAAGAGGCTGTTTTGGAGCTGACGTTCTTAGGATTTGGGCTCTAGGGGAGGAGGAAGCTTATCTTTAAGAGAGTCTGAAGAGAGCACAGCTGCAACCTCTTGCAAAGGGAACTGGCCGGCCACCTGTGAACTAAAGTGCTGGCAGTCATGGTGGTGGAGTTTCAGTGGAAGGCGGGCTGTTAGACCTTACAGAGTGCACTGCGTGGAGTACAGGTTACTAAGGCAGGCCTGTAAGGAAGGGGAGAGCGCGGGAGAGGTGGCCTGGGTGGGCTTGGGAGAGGTATTGGCAGTTGAGTTTAAAAGCCGCAACCTCCCAGGGGCAGAACGGAGGAGGAAGGACAGAAGGAAGGTAGAGCCTACGGACGCGTGTGTGCACCAACTGGGAAAGAAGGCAGAGGCGGCAGGGGACTTTGTTGCCGGCTCCCACAGTGGCTAAGGCTTTAGCGGCTGTGGGGGTGCGCGGAAGGACCAACTGGGCAGAGGAGGGCATGGGGTTGTAAAAGGCGGTTTGAGTTCCTGGCCGCTGTGGGGCGGCAGAAGTGGGGAGGCGGGGCCAGTGGGTCCACGGAAGGTGTGGCTGGAGGAGAGTCCAGCAGGGTGGAGGAGGGGAGAGTGTGGACGGACTGGGGCACGAGGCCCGTGGGAGAGCGGCGGCTTACGCCTGGGGGGAATTTGTGGTGGCCTCTGGTGAAGGGGAGGTGGGAGGGCACGGAGACAATGATGATGATTACGGCACTCCGCCACCCACACACAGTACATGAACCCACCCCCACATGCACCACACACACTGCGGGCTCAGCGGTGCGGGGAGCGGCACGGCGCAGGGACAGCCCGGAGGGAGTAGGAAGGACAGGACTAGGAGAAATGGCGGAAGGAACTTTGGGGGAGGGACGGGGAACGCAGAGATATGGAGAGAGGCTGAGAGAGAGACTGAGAGAGAGAGACTGAGAGAGAGAAACTTGGGCAAATTTCCCAGTTCTTTGGCAGAACTTACTGAGATCGGTGTGACCTTAAAGTCAGGTACCGTTTTAGCCAGATCGGTGAGCTGGCACCCTAGAGGATTTGGAATCCCCCTGTGCTTGATCCCTGTGGCCTGTAGCCGGGCTAAAGGCTGGCGTCCCAGCAGTTTAACCCACGCTACGGAGGGACGGAGGGACCGTGGGCGGGGTAGAGGCGTCCCTGCTACCCCCCCAGGTCCGGAGGAGCCTTCCTGGAAGGGTCCCGAGAGGCAATCTCTGACGTGGCCACGTTTTATGGACAGAGATGCCAGCAGGCAGGTGGCCACCTGGGACCAGCGCGGGGCGGGGCGGGGCGGGGCGGGACTCACCGCTGATGCTGCCAAACTGGGAAAAGTTGCTGAGCTGAAGAGAAGCGGTCCTGATGGGTCCAGAGCCACGAGGAGGGAGAGGCAGGCACCCAGCCTTGGAGGGACGGCCAAAGCGAGTGCTCCCGCCACCCAGGTTTCAAGGCACCAAATGTTAGGTTAGGTGGCTCAGGAGGCGGCGCAAGAAATAGAGTCCAGTGAATCAGAAAAGAAAGGAAAGGAAAAGGTTTATTCTGCGTCCCCGGGAGACCCACGTACCCCAAGGACAGGGCACGTGGATTCACGCCAACAGGGAGGGGGCGCTTTTTTTATACTGCGGTTGGGTGAGGGGCGGGGACATGAGCTGAGGAATTCTCTGCTGCAGGGAATGTGCAGAATATTCAGGACGAAGTTCTTATCTGTGTGGGGGTATGTGAATTCAGGGAGAAGAAGCTGGTATCTGTGTCTGGCACCTTGATCTGTGAGAAATTCCAGGGGAAGTCCATTATCTTGTCATGTCTGCATGTATCCGATCCTGGGCTCTCTCCGATCTAACATTATAGATGTAAAAAGACAGTAGAAAGGGAAAAATCAAGATGGCGGCATAGGTAAACACTGGAAATTGCTGCCTCGCACAACCACTTCAAAAATACAACTAAAAGACAAAACGAACATCATCCAGAACCACAGGAGGGCTGCTGAGTGGAAATTCTACAACTAGAAGGAAAGAGAAAAGCACACTGAGACTCAGAGGAGGTGCGGAGGGAAAGTGCAGAGGTACGAAGGTGCACATGGAAAGGGCTGCCAACTGAGGACATGGTTGTCTTTTTCAATCGGGAGGGAGGCACAATCTCCCTACAGCCCTGACTCCAGTTCCAGGTGAGTCTCTGGGGACCCAGACTCACACAGGAGAAACTCTACAGTCTGGCATCAGTCAGAACTCGAGGGCGGCTTTCAATCAGAGGTGCTTGCAGTGATTACTGGGACACTGAGAAGCGGGGCATCTTAGGGCAGGACTGAGGAGAAGCCAAAGCTGCTTGCTCTGCCTGTGGATCCTGAAACCCGCCCCACCCAAGCTGTGCAAAGAGGCTTTTGCATATGAAAGGCCTGGCCCTTTGCAATCTAAAATTACCTAAAAAACTGCAGCTGGGTCAGAGAAAGCCAGAATACCCAAAAGAAGGCCCAAGGCCCCCAGTGACTTGCATTGCTTCACAGCTGGGCTCCTGCTGGACAGCCTCAGGCAGAGGCTAAATTAGCAGCTCCTTAGAGATCCAAGAGCCATTGTACCCAGTGGTCAGAGTGGGACCATCCAGATTACAACTCCTCAGATCCATAAGGGACACACTCAGGGAACAGACTCAGTGAGCACCAAAGCCCCACTGAAGCAAGTCTTGCCCTATAAGGGTGTCTTCAACACAGAAGTTCTCCCACTGCAGACACAGCTCATTCTCACAGCCAATTGGCCTGGAGGTCAATTCCTCCCAGTGATACCTACAACAACCAAGGCTTAACTCCAACAACACTGTGTACAAAGCCCACAAAGGGGTGCACCAAGAGTGTCCACCTCCGGTAATTGGGGAGCCTGAGCCACTGGGCCCTATAGGATAGCTAGCACAGAAAGAACAATCTATCAACACAGGAAAGCATAAAAATGCAGAGACAAAAAAACAGGTCACAAATGACAGAAATGGAGGAAAGCAAATTACTGGATATAGAGGTCAAAACCCAACTTATACGGTTTTTCAAGAATTTTCTAGAAACTTCCAATAAATTTAGTAAGACCCTCAATAAGTCTAGTGAGACCACCGATAAACTTAGTGAGACCCTCAAGAAATCTAGTGAGACCCTCGAGGTTATGAAAAAGGACCACCTAGAAATTAAACATACACTGACTGAAATAAAGAACATTATGCAGAGTTCTAACAGCAGACTAGAGGATAGCAAGAATCAAGTCACAGATTTGAAATACGAAGAAGCAAAAAAAAACCCAACCAGAAAAGCAAAAAGAAAAAAGAATCCAAAAATATGAAGATAGTGTAAGGAGCCTCTAGGACAACTTCAAGCGTACCAACATACGAATTATAGGGGTGCCAGAAGAAGAGAGAGAGCAAGATATTGAAAACCTATTTGAAGAAATAATGACAGAAAACGTCCCCTACCTGGTGAAAGAAATAGACTTACAAGTCCAGGAAGCACAGAGAACCCCAAACAAAAGGAATCCAAAGAGGACCACACCAAGACACATCATCATTAAAATGCCAAGAGCAAAAGACAAAGAGAGAATCATAAAGCAGCAAGAGAAAACAAGTCAGTTACCTACAAGGGAGTACCCATACAACTCTCAGCTGATTCCTCAACAGAAACTTTGCAGGCCAGAAGGGAGTGACAAGAAATATTCAAAGTGATGAATAGCAAGAACCTACAACCAAGATTATTTTACCCATCAAAGCTATCATTCAAAATTAAAGGTCAGATAAAGAGCTTCACAGATAAGAAAAAGTTAAAGAAGTTCATCACCATCCAAACCAGTATTATATGAAGTGCTGACAGGTATCCTTTAAGAAGAGGAATAAGAAGAAAGAAGAAGAAGAAGAAGAAGAAGAAGAAGAAGAAGAAGAAGAAGAAGAAGAAGAAGAAGGTAAAGATACAAATTATGAACAACAAATACACATCAACAAGTGAATCTAAATATCAAGTGAACAAATATTCTGATGAACAGAAAAACTGGTGAATATAATAGAATCAGGGGCATAGAGAGGGAGTGGACTGACTATTCTGAGGGGGTAAGGGATGTGGAGGATGCGGGAAGAGAATGGACAAAAATTGTTCATCTATGGATGAGGACAGTGGAGGGGGGTGTGGGGTAAGGGCAGAGGGTGGAGTGGGAACCGGGTGGAGGGGAGTTATGAGGGGAAAAAGAGGAACAACTGTAATAATCTGAACAATAAAGATTTATTAAAAAAAATAGGCAGGCTCCGTTAAGATAAAGATTGACGTTTTCAGGGAAGATGACAGCCTAGGACAACAGTACCCACCATAAGCTGCTTTTATTTAAAAATAACCAAAAAACAAACAAACAACACTTTAAGTTCAGACAAACTTTTTCAGTTACATTAGGTCTCTGAGTTTGCCACGCCGCCAGGTTCGCCTGTGGTCCCTGGAATCATACCTGTCCCATCTCTTGCCACCAATCACTGAGTGCTTGGGGTTCATTCTGAGCTGGAGTGCCCAACCCACCTGGCAGTTTATGAGCTGCCTCTGATGGCATGTAACCCTCTCCCAACACAGGATAGAAATCAGACCACCATTTCGGTGCCCGCCGGCCAGGAAAGCATGCCCGCCGCACTCAACACACAGGTGCCCATGAACTTGTTTTCCACCTGGGAAGTGGAATGCTCCAGCCCCACCTGCGTACCCAGGCTGTGTAGCCTCACCTTAACCAAGCTGCTCATCTACAAGAAGCTGGAGAAGGAGCTCAGGGCTGTGGTGATCACTATAAAAATGCAGGGCCCTAAAACAACTTGAGGTCTGATGAGATTCCGCTGTCCCGTCTTGGTCAAGTGAAGACCAACCTGGCGCTGACCATCTCCCTACAGTACCCTCACTCTCTCAAGAAAAAAGGCAACAACTTACAGATCCTGCTGCAGCAGAAGCAGCGCCTTAACAACCAGACCATTCTGGGTTGCCAGACACTCACCATGGGCACCATCGACATGGCAGAGGTGATGTAGCGACCCCTCGAGGGTGGCCAGATGCTGAGACTCCATAGCACCAACATGGAGGAATCTGCCCACATGGCTGAGGTCAGCATGTCCTCCCTGTCCAGCCAGCCCATAGACCCCAAGGACAGCACCCAGAAGGCTGGCCCCAAGTCCAAGTCCCTGGTTCATTACTCAGAGATAGATTATGAAATATTCTCAGATCAGCAGGGCTGCTATCATCCCGGGCATGGACAGGACCAAGAGGAGGAGGACTTCCACTTTGAGGATCCCAAAAAGCAACACCAAAGTGTAGTAAGATCGCCACTCATGACCAGGCAACAAGATGCCAACAAGAAAGTTGGGGAGTAGCTGCTCAGGGTGCAAGAGTGGGAGGAGGTCCTGGATTCAGAGCAGGAGTCTTCGGAGCATGTGCCTGAGGTGGAGGAGGACCTAGATCTGCTGTATGACTCACTCGAGAACTGTGACTGTGGCCCATGAGAGTGTCTTCAGGACCCCAAAGCCCTGACTCAGGCCATATTGGAAGGCCTGTCCCAGCCCAGCTAGAGCATCCACAGTGCCCAGCTCTCAGATGGAGTGCTAGAGAATCCACAGTGCCAGCACCAGGAGGAGCCTCCAGGTCCAACCCATGTGACAGAGAAGATGAGCCCAAAGCCACCAGTGGGCGCATCACCAAGACCGAGTCTCTCCTTATCGCTTCCACCAGATCCCAGGGGGAGCACGTTGGCCACTGGGCCTGGAGCACATCCCTGAAGGAGCAGCAGGTGGCAGAGCCAGAAACAAGCGGGCCAACAGCCTGGACAACAAGCACTGCCGCGACCCCCTCAGCCAGCTGCAGATCCTCAGGGAGACGGTATATGACCAGCTGAACCACTTCCTCATCTCTGACAGCCAGCTGCCCTAGAACATCCTCCTCCTCAATGCCCCTGCCTGGCAGGGGCAGTTCCCGTCTGAGTCCAGCAGCAACACATGCTGCCCGGGGTGTGCATCTTCTCCAAGGCTGAGGTCCAGGCAGCCTTCAGCACCATCATCTCGTGGAAACAGAGATACCGTCTCTATAATTCCGAGACCCCCAGCCTTTGAAGATCGTGGTGTCAGGGGCACAGCATTACTTAAGCACCGTGTAATGGGTCTTCCTGAGCTGCTGTCCTACAACCTATGCCTCTTTCCCCCTGGCTGGGCTACATGCACTTCCTGGTCATCCAGTTGGGTTCCTACCTTGTGGCCAGGTACCTGGGCTCCGTGCATTACCGCTACAACAGCTTCATCCAGAACCTGCCCAGGCGGGACCTGTTCTACAAGGAGGCCCAGAGGGCTGTGCAGGACACGCTGCCCATGGTGATGAGAACCACACAGTGCGTCACAGGAGCCAATTGTGTCATTGTGTCCACCAACTGCCCATCATGGAGGCCACACTCAGCTACAAACAGAGGAGCCCCAGTGAGGAGTCCTTGAACATCATTCCCTTCGTGGGGGTTGTGGAGCTTGGTATTGTGAGACCATTCTGGGTCGCCTCAGGACACTCAGATTATGCGGCCCGCTTGGGCTCTAGAGTGCTGTTGTCCACCCTCCATACGGGTCTGCGGCAAACAAGGAGGCATCACACATCCTTCTCTACTCCCCGTCAGTGAGAGGAGATGAGTCCTCCCCCAGCCAGTGTTTTGGAGCTGAGCTGATGGGGTTGTGGGTGGACCCAGCAGTGGTGAGGCTGCAGCCACGCCCTCCAGGTCATGGACAAGGAGAACAACAAGAAGGTGATGTGTTTTCCCAAGAAAACCAAGGACAAGGAACTGGAGAACCAGAGCCAGTGCCTGGAGGGCATCAGCCGCCTGTTCAGCAGGGCCAAGCACCAGCAGGACAACTGTGGGTCCTTGTTGACCGTGTGGAGTGGAACAGCGTGGAGCTCCCACGTCCAGCACTTCCCCACCTGCATAGTCGGAAGCTCCAACCCCACCTATGAGCCTGCCCGTCCCCTACCCTTCCCTCTGCCCTGGCCCAGCCCGGGAAGGATGAGCTGCTTTTCTGTTCACATTTCGGTTTAGCACCAAGACAGACTCTTGAAACACAAAGTGTAACCCTTTCAGTGTGAATAAGCTCATAACCTGGAACCTAACGTGGTGGTGCCCACAGGGAGCCCCCAACTGCTCTGCTTATTACCCAGAATGCTCTGGCAAGTGGGAGGCCAACAGTGTTGAGCTGGGCAATCATTGAAGGTGATGGTCTTCAGGACCCAAAAACTGCCATTGACAAAGCTTCTCAATGCCAACACCTGCCCCTCCTGGAAGCCTGGACTCTGCCTCCCCGGGGAGTCAGCTTCCCTTTCTGCCCGACTCAGTGCTGGCCTCCCATGGGGGCACCTGACTGAGTACAGAGGCTGGTCAGCCAGCCTGGGGCCCCACTGCCACCCATCCCAGTGGCCCCAGCACTACCCGCTCATGCTGTCCCATAATCTCCATCCTCGTGAGGCAGAACAGCAGAGAAACACCAAGGACCAATGTGGTACTGACCACCTGGCACACTGACTGGACAAACTGGGCAAATACCTGATGCCCACCTTCCTGGGCAGGGACCCCGCTTTTGTCCCCACCTCTCCGTGTTTTTATAGATCATTTGCTACAACAGGAGTTGGATCCACCATGTACCAGGTGAGCTCCTGCCCCTGCACAGCACAGTGGTCATTTGGCCACTTGTTTGCTGTGAATCTTCAGGTCACTGCATGTCTCTAAGTGATTGTTCCCCAGAATGTGAGGCCCAATAGGGTTACTGTAGGGTCTCAGTGGGGTGCCTCTGGGTGCCTGGACAGTGGTGAGGTCTGCTGGAGGGCTGTGTTTTAGCCAATTGCTTATTTTTTCATTCTGTTGACAAAGTCTCTGCCAAATTTGTGATTCTACTCAGGGCTCAGGGCTAAGCACTTTTCTCATTAGATGAAGAGATTGGAGATCCATTATGAGTCCCGGTCCGTGGTGAAGCCAGATCAGAAACCCCATGTTTGAGAGGTGGAGTTCAGACTCAGCCAGCTGTCTGAGATGGGCATGGTTTGGGTTCATTCATTCAGCAAATATATGAGAAGCCCTGCCAGGTACAGACATGTCTCTAGGCACTGACCATAATCCAGTGCACAGAGCAGACCCCAAGCCTGCACTCCAGAGGTTCCTTCTAGTCGAGAGTCTTTCTGCAAGGACTCTTCCTTCTGCAAGAGGGCAGAGGTCTGAGGGCTTCTTCTAGGAAAAAGGGCAGGACTCAGAGAGCTGTGCATGTAGATATGGGTGGAGTGGGCGAGTGGGGAAGTCAATGGACAGAGTGAGCCCCTCAGAAATTCATACCCTTCTGCTTCTAATCCCAGCCCAGTCTGCACCCCTATCCCGGGACCGTGCTCACTAATCTGGTAGAACCTCCTCAGTGGCAGCTTGGCTGTTGCTCTCTACCCATGGGAGTTAACTGTCAATTAGAGGAGAAGAACCCCACAGGGCAGCTAGTGAATTAGGCAGCATGTAGGAGCAGGAGCCAAAGTTTGAGGTGTGAGGTAGTCTCTGGACATCAGAAATGCAGATGGATTTTCTTCGTTTACTCATTGATCAGCTATTCCTGGAGCACCTACTGTGTGCCAATGAGTGACATGAACAGAGTGGAAACCAGCTCTCCCTGTCCTCATGGAGTTGACATTTTGGCACGAGGGTAGTAGGAGGGTACAGGGACACTGAGAGAGCATGTCAGGTTCCCCGGAAGAAGATGAAGGCGGTTCCCTAATTGTTGCAGAGCTGTCATTTAGGTGGGCTTTCTGCCATGCCCTCTTGAATGACCAGGCACATCTCTGCCAGGACTGCCAGGTTGAATGTGGGCAAGGGATAGGTCTGCCTTCTGGATGGGCAGGAGCAGCAGGCACAGGACCCCAGGCTCTCTGAGTGGTGCTCTGGGAGGGTCATGTGGAAAAAAGGCCAGGCCTCAAACCCTGCTGTCTGTCTATCTCTCTCCCCAGGGTCATCCCCTGCATCTTGGGCATCTAACTGGACCAGTACCCTGAAGATTTTTATTAGTCGCCAGAATTTCCCAGCCTGATCATGCTTTTGGCCTCCATAGAGCTCACCTTTCCAGTCCTAGACCTGCCAACCCAGTGAGTTTAATAAGATTATTTATACTAGTGACCAGAAGACAATTCTGGATGTTTCCAATGAAATTAGAGCAGCCTGTGAGTGAGAGAAAGAGACAGAGCTGGGAACCAGTGGACTGAAACATCTTGGGTTTGATTCCAGTCCAGGTACATACCTCAGTTGCAGGCTAGATCCTTGGCCCTGGTCTGGGCCAGGGAACGTTATCCTTGGGTGAGGATTGACAAAGAAAACTGTAGTGATAAGAATGGCACTGCCACTTGCATTAAAACCTCAGGCACGTTAGCTGAATTCTTTACGTCTTGTTCTTTTCACGTGAAAAATGAGTTGCAAGGATAAAATTGAATAATAAAGTGCTTAACATAGAGAGTTGGCATATGGTAGGCACTTAGTATATATTGCCCATTACTATTATAAATACACTAGAGGCCCAGTGCACGAAAATTTGTGCACTGGTTGTGGGGGGGTCCCTCATCCCAGCCTACCCCTTATCACATACTGGGAGCTCTAAGGGGATGTCCTAGTGACGGCTTAGGCCTGCTCCCTGTTCCCCTTGGGGAGCGGGCCTCAGCCACAGTCTGGCCTTCCTTTGTGGGAGGTGACCGGGCTCATCAGGGGAAGGCACCAGCCCCATCTCCCCACTGTTGCAGCCATTGCCAGTCACCGCAGTCACCAAGGTGTTTTCATCAACACGGACTCCAGTCCCTTCACCATGAAAAAAAGCCAACTTTCTTTAGGCATTTTCAAGATGTGTGTCATAGGATATGACATTTCTTTCTTTCTTTCTTTTTTTATCCTCATCTGAGAATATGTTTCCATTGATTTTTAGAGAATGTGGAAGAGAAAGCGAAAGACAGAGAGAAACATCAAAGTGAGAGGAACACTTTTATTGGTTGCCTCCTGTATGAGCCCTGACCTGGGCCCAGGCCAGGGAGGAGCCTGCAACCTAGGTACATGCCCTTAGTCAGAATTGAACCCGGACCCTGTGGTGGGCAGGCCGAGGCATTATCCACTGACCAAAACCAACTAGGGCAGGATATGACATTTCTTAGCCCTCCAGCAGCGGACCTTCCTTTTTTTTCAACAGGAGTGTGGTAAAAAACCCTAGATCACCTTATTAGAGTCTGATTAACCAAGTTACTAAGAATATTATCAATGGCATACAGGGAGCTTAGCCAATGAGCAGTCAGAAAAGGTGTTTCCTCTGTAGTTACACCAATTGCCGGCTCAGCCTCTGCCCAGGCCTAACTCCTCTGGCCGAGTCATTAGGCCTGGGCAGGAGACCCCCAGCTCCTGCAATCCCCCCTCCGCCCATCCCCAAGCCTAATGCCTCCGCATTAGGCCTGGGCAGGGTACCGCCAGCTCCCCCAATTGTGCGATCTGACCCTGCTCCCCGTGATCACTGGCTCTGCCCCTGCTCCCAGCCATCGCAAGCCCCCTTCCTGCTCTCTGCCATCGCTGGCTCCACCACTGCCCAGGCCTAATGCCTCTCACCGAGGCTGTAGGCTTAGGCGTGGGACGCCCCGGTCCCCACGATCGCTGACTCTGCCGCTGCACCCTGCGATCACTAACTCCACACCAGCCTAGGCCTAACGCTTCTGGCCAAGGTGTAAGGCCTGGGCAGGGGATCCCCAGGTATCCTCAATTTTGGGCTCTGCCCCTGCCCAGGCCTAATGCCTGTGGCCGAGGCATTAGGCCCGGCAGGGGACTCCCAGCTCCCAGCGATCACCGATCACCGACTCCTCACATCCTCCGCGCCATTGCCGGCTCCACACCTGCCCAGGCCTAACTCCTAAAGGCATTAGGCCTGGGCAGGAGAACCCTCAGCTCTGATTGCAGGCTCCGATTGCCGCTGGGAGCCTATGTATGCAAATTAACCGCCATCCTTGTTTGGTTAATTTGCATATTCATACGATTGGCTGCTGGGCATAGCAAAGGTATGACCAATTTGCATGTTTGTCTATTATTAGGTACGATATGTATGTAAACAATCATCAAGTAGAAATACCATGTGTAACATCGACAAAATAATCTAAAGCACTAAGATGTTAACAGGAATTGCCCAGGGCCTCCCAATGCTCTATTTCTCCATTTAATCATAAATGCATGGACTTACTCATTTCTGGATAGAAAGATAAAATATTGCCAAGGCACATACTCTCCTGAATTAATCTAAAATGTACATATATATGTAATATTCAGATTAGGCCAGGAAGCTTTAACGTAGTGGTTCTCAACCTGTGGGTTGTGACCCCTTTGAGGGTTGAACAACCCTTTCACAGGGGTCGCCTAAGACCATTGGAAAACACATATAGAATTACATATTGTTTTTGTGATTAATCACTTGCTTTAATTATGCTCAATTTGTAACAATGAAAATACATCCTGCATATCAGATATTTACATTATGATACATAACAGTAGCAAAATTACAGTTATGAAGTAGCAACAAAAATAATTTTATGTTAGGGGGTCACCACAACATGAGGAACTGTATTAAAGGGTCGCAGCATTAGGAAGGTTGAGAACCACTGCTTTACAGGGTCACGACCAGACAGGAGGAGGTTGCCTGTGCAGGTGAGGCCATTGGCAGAGATGGAGACAGACACAGGGGGCCTGCCTGAGCCAGAGCGGACACAGGCAGGGGGGCCAGGGAGGCCTGGGGTTGGCTGAGTCACTGCGCCTGGCTAGGGCAGCCCTGGAAGGGACTCAGGCAGGGGGTCAGGGGGTGCCTGGGGCAGAAGTCAGGTGCAGGTCCTGCTGCCTGCAGCGTGGGTCAGATCCAACTCCTGTGGCAGCGCTCGAGGTGGCTCTTCCAGCGATTTCAATAGAGCGCTGGGCCTCTAGTTTAAAGTAAAAATTATAATAGGATTTTGGGGAAACAAACACTCTTCTAAATTTTATCTACAAAAAATATGCAAACAAATCAGGAAACAGTTGACAAGAATATAGGAAGGGGACTTGCTCTGTCAATTAGGAAGGACTCTCAAGCAGTGCGGCCCTGGTGCTGGAGTGAGCAGGTCCTGGGAGCTGGGTAGCGCCATCAGGAACAGGGCGCAGCACACATGAGACTCAGGGGATTATTGTGGGGGCCCTTTGGCAGCAAATAGCACTGGGACAGCTGCTCAATTATTGAGGGGAATACTTTAGATCAATATTTCAGATCTCACCCAAGAGTTTTTAATGTATTTATGATTAATATATTTTACTGTCTTTTCCTTCTGAAAATCGAATGAAGGTGGAATCAAAATTTTAAAAATAAAAAATGAGAGAATATACATAAACTCTATTTAATTCCATGATATAGAGAACACTTTCCACATGTTGATGTCTCTTTTGGGTGAGATGTAATGGAGAAAAAAGGTCAGTCCTATGAAGTCCTGAGCAAAGAGCCTTGCAGACAGAGAGGTGTGTGTGCAAAGGCCTGAGGTGGGAAAGAGCCCACTGGGGTGAAGGAATGACACATGGGCCAGGGTGGCTGGAGTTAAGAGGAGAGTGTGAGACAGGACGTTGTGCTGGTCAACGGGGTCCCCGATCCTGCAGAGTCTTGCTCAAGCTGTAAAATTTATTCCAAGTGCCATGAGGACTTTTAGAGGATTTTAAGTGAAAGACATTTAGCAACTATCTTTCTATTTGTATTTGAAAATGGTACTTTAATAATCAGATTTGGCTGTTGCATTTTTGATCAGATGCTTTTTCAGTACCTAGTACATTTTATTAACTTTTATAAAGACACGGTTTTTATTTTCGAATATTCATTCCTAGGTTTAATTTCTTTTTTAAAAAAATATATTTTATTAATTTTTTTGCAGAGAGGAAGGAAGAGGGATAGAGAGTTAGAAACATCGATGAGAGAGAAACATCGATCATCTGCCTCCTGCATACCCCCTACTGGGGATGTGCCTACAACCACGTACATGCCCTTGACCGGAATCAAACCTGCGACCTTTCAGTCTGCAGGCTGATGCTCTATCCACTGAGCCAAACCAGTTAGGGCCCTAGGTTTAATTTCTTAACAAACCTACAGCATCTGAGAAACTTATTTATTTATTTTTAATTTAAGTATAGTTGATATACAATCTTATATGGTTATATTGTTTCTGGTGTATGATATAGTGAATCAACAATTTTATCACCTCACCAATTCATATAACCATCTGTCATCATGCAAACTTATCCCAATACTATTGACTATATTTCCCTTCCCCTTTTCACCCACTCTACACCCTCCCTTCTGGTAACCACATCTTTTCTCTCTTTTTATATGAGTCTGTTTTTGTTTTGTTTTGTTTTTTTGATTCCACATATGAATAAAACTCTATGGTAATTGTCTTTCGCTGCCTGACTTAGTTCACTTAGCATAATACCTTCTAGACCAGTGGTTCTCAACCTTGGCTGCACATTAGAATCACCTGGGAATCTTTTTCAAATCCTGATTTCTAGGCCTCATCCTCCAGAAATTCTGTTTCTTTGTTACTAATGTTGTGGCCCCACCCCATAACAAAGAAACAGAATTTCTAGGGGATGAGGCCCAGAAATCAGGATTTTAAAAGATTCCCAGGTGATTCTAATGCTCAGGCATGTGAGAAGGGAGTAATGTAGATTTCTTCAGTTGTGGCACCAGACAAGTCATTCCATAATGAGCCAGACACTTAGAATAAGGACAAGGAGAAGTCTGAATGGGGATTTTTTTCTCAACACTTTCTCATACTGGCAAGGAATAAGAAGCTGATGTTTAATTTGGGTTTGGATTGGGGGGGAGGAATGGATGGTGGTGGTCGCAGCCATGAGGAACATGGTGTTGTGTTAGTGCTGGCAGTGTATAATAATGATATTGATTTCCTTTTTACATGGTAGACTATTGTTTATTGTTAAACTATTGAAAAGATGGTCAGCTCAAGATCTGAAGTTTTAAGACACAAGTGTTCCAGTTTTTCCTTTAACAACTTGGTCTAGAACAGCATTGCTCGATATTGGAGATACTAGAGAAGTGAGGTTTCACTCTGTTTCACTGATGATGCACTTCATGTTACATTTGCCCCATAAGTAAGATATTAGTAATAAGGATTATTGGGTATGGTGTACATCGTTATTATCTTCACAATTTTTCTGTAAATCTAGAACTAATATAAAATAAAACATCCATTAAAACAACATTCAAAATCCTAGGAAATGGTAGCAACTGATCACAGTGGAAGGGACCACTGAAATGACGGGGGAGTATGGAAATTGTCTTAGAGGTAACACCACCTCCCTGCCATATGCTGGACTCTAATGGAACTAGAGGAAATGAGAGAGAGAGGTCCGTCTGGGAAAAATTTTCGGAGTTAAGAGGATGGTCTCTGTTCTATAACCTGAGTGTCTGAGATTTCTGCATCCTCTGCCACCCCCGCCCCTCCTGGATAGTGACACTGAGGCTTTGTGATGTCAAGCCACACCATGGCAACCACTGATTTTGGGCAGCCAGAGCTGAAGTAAGTGGCTCCTCATTAACCTAAAGAGTATATGTAGAGGCCAGGACCCTTTGAGTAGTGTCTGTTGCCTCAAGATAGCGAAACTTAATAAGACGAAATTGTAGACTAGTAGAGATAAGGAATAAGACTCCCAACCCAAGGATGGATGAAGAAACTGAAAGTCTTAAAGTGAATAATGTTTGTATTTCGGAGGGGTGTGGGGGTAGGGGTTGGGAGGATGGTGGTGGTCGCAGTAATGAGGAGCTGGTTGTTGTGTTAGGGCTGGCAGTGTCTAATAAAGAATTTGATTTCCTTTTTACATGGCAGACTATTGAATCTTGTTAAACTATTGAAAGGATGGTCAGCTCAAGGTGTGAAGATTTATGCCACAACTGGTACAGTATTTCCTTTCACATCATGGTCTAGAACAGCATTGTTGGATATTGGAGATACTAGATAAGTGAGTTTTGACTCTCTTTCACTGATGGGGAGGGATCTAAGGAGGGGGCAGGCATGTGAGAAGGGAGTAATGCTGGAAGCCGGTCCATCCTTGCTGCTTGACACAGTCGCTGCAGGAAAGAAACATCTGCACAGCATATGTTTCAAGGGACCTGGCGTATATAGCATACTGTTCTTAATATGTTTGCTCCCCTTAGCGCTGTGTGTTTTAACCAAGGTCACCTCTCTGAGAAAGGTTGTTTCCCAAGGTAGGACTTTTTCCCTGAAGTCAGGGAGGGGATGAAACTCCTTAACTAAGTGCCAGGCGGGTAGTTAATCACTACAAACAATCATGCTTAAGCTACATAATCTTTACTCCCTGGAATGGAGATAAGAAACGCCCTAAACTTTGTAATAGAAATTGACAGGATTAAAATCAACTAGGATAAATACGGATGTAACAAGACAATAAACAGCAGAACCTCTCTGGAGATTGAGACCAGAACGTGGCTGGAGAACCTTGCTAGGCTGCTGATCAACTGAATGCTGTCTCCATGTCATTCCTTCTTCGCCGACTCCCTCTACGCCTTTGGGAACCCCTGGACCTGCTGGGGTTGGACCCCGGCAGAGTAATGTAGATTTCTTTAGTTGTGACACCAGACAAGCCATTTTATAATGAGGCAGACAATTAGAAAAAGGACAAGGAGAAGTCTGAATGGGGATTTTTTTTCTCTCAACACTTTCTCATACTGGCAAGGAATAAAGAAGCTGATGTTTAATTTAGGTTTGGATTGGGGTGTGGGATGGATGGTGGTGGTCGCAGTCGTGAGGAACAGGGTGTTGTGATAGAGCTGGCAGTGTATAACAATGAATTTGATTTCCTTTTTACATGGTAGACTATGGAATGTTGTTAAACAATTGAAAGGATGGTCAGCTCAAGATCTGAAGTTTTATGCCACAACTGGTCCAGTTTTTCCTTTAACAACTTGGTCTAGAACAGCATTGCTCGATATTGGAGATACTAGAGAAGTGCGGTTTCCCTCTAACAGTTTCACTGATGATTCACTTCATGTTACATTTGCCCCATACATATGTAAGATATTACTAATAAGGGAAATTGGGTATGGTGTACATGGTTATTATCTTCACAATTTTTCTGTAAATCTGGAACTATTCAAAAATAAAACATCCATTAAAACAACACTCAAAATCCTAGGAAATGGTAGCAACTGATCATAGTGGAAGGGACCACTGAAATGACGGGGGAGTATGGGATTTGTCTTAGAGGAAACACCACCTCCCTGCCATATGCTGGACTCTAATGGAACTAGAGGAAATGAGAGAGAGAGGTCCATCTGGGAAAAATTTTCGGAGTTAAGAGGAAGGTCTCTGTTCTATGACCAGAGTGTCTGAGATTTCTGCATCCTCTTACACCCCCGCCCCTCCTGGATGGTGAAGCTGAGGCTTTGTGATGTCAAGCCACACCATGGCAACCACTGATTTTGGGCAACCAGAGCTGAAGTGAGTGGCTCCTCATTCACCTAGAGAGTTTATATAGAGGCCTGGACCCTTTGAGCAGTGTCCGTTGCATCAAGATAGCCAAACTTACTAAGAAGATATTTTAGACTAGTGGAGATCAGAAATAAGACTCCAAACTCAAGGATGGATGTAGAAACTGCAAGTCCTAAAGTGAATTAGAAGTCAGTTTCTCACCTGCATGACGAAGAAGTGGATAAGGTCAGAATACCATATTCAAAACTACCCCGTTCCCAATAATTCCTCTCCCAAGATTCTGGCCTTGTGCTTTTTGGCCACAGACACATCCTCATTCAATCCACTGTCATCCAATTACAAGCACATTTCCTAAACATTTTCCAAATTTTTCCCCAAAACCAATGTCTTTCTGTGATTAACTTGTTTCCAAACTACATAACCAAGATAGTGCCAACGGTAACTTTGGACTTTAAGCTGAATGTAGACAAAAGGGAGAAAGACAGAAAGAATCAGATAATTGTATTTTACTACAGGAAGGGGGAAACCTCCAGTAAGCAAGACAACAACCTCCAGTAAGCAAGGAAGAAAAGAAGCTGATGTTTAATTTAGGTCTGGATTCGCGGGGTGGGATGGATGGTGGTGGTCGCAGTCATGAGGAACAGCGTGTGGTGTTAGTGCTGGCAGTGTATAATAGTGAATTTGATTTCCTTTTTTCATGGTAGAGTATTGAATATTGTTAAACTATTGACAGGATTGTCCGCTCAAGATGGGAAATTTTATGCCACCATGGTACAGTTTTTCCTTTATCTACTTGGTCTAGAACAGCATTGCTGGGTATTGGAGATACTAGAGAAGTGAGGTTTCACTCTGTTTCACTGATGATTCACTTCATGTTGCATTTTCCCCAAGCATAAGTAAGATATTAGTAATAAGGGAAATTGGGTATGGTGTACATGGTTATTATCTTCACAATTTTTCTGTAAATCTGGAACTATTCTAAAATAAAACATCCAGATTTTCAATCCCAGCAATAACACAGAGTGGGTAACTATTAAGGAACCAGCTCTGGCCAGTAGACGTCCCCACACCAGTTTTAAGTGTAATAGAGAAGATAAACCCAAGCTACGGGACAGAGAGACCCTTTTCCTCAGTTGTCAACCCAAAAACACTGCCACCCAGAGGCTGAGCCACAAACTGACTCCTAGCTAAATACAAATTAAGGCAGTCTGGGAGTCAAATATGGCCTGCTTTAAAATCCGGACTGTGGTTTACAACAGGGAGGAACAGTGTATCACAGGGAAATTCAACACTCTCCTGAATTCCTGACAGGACTAAGGCAAGCCAGACTGATGAGTAGAAGAACTGAAGGACCTTCACTACTGCAATTTTTTTTTCTTCTTTTTTATTTTTTCTTTTTTCACCTTTTAACTAAGAAACCATTTTTTTTTCTTTTTTTCCCATCACCTGATTTTACCCTTTAAATTACTACATATTTATTTTTTAACCAGTATTATTACTGCTACCATTTTACCATTTTTCAAAGTGCCATTTTATTTTCTCTTTATTTTATTTTGGGATTAGTGTTCTGTATTCTGTTTCATCATTTCTTTAGCATCAATTTTCCCTACCTCAATTTTACCTGTATGCTAAAACCCTTTCCCTCACTTTTCTCCTTTTGTTGTCCTGTTTCTCTTACCCTACTCCTGCTCTAGATTTTCCCTATTCCGTTTACCTCCTGTCAAAATTTCACCCTACTTATATATACTCTTTCCAATTCACTGCTCTAAAACCTTATACACATATCCCTTATCTTTCTTCACTATCCAATTTTTTTTCTTCTTTTATCTTTCTATTGTTTTGCTGTTGTTTGCTTGATTGTTGAGTATATTGGTTTTTTGTTGTTGTTGTTTGTGTGTGTGTGTGTGTGTGTGTGTGTGTGTGTGTGTGTGTTTAGGACTGGTTGTGAGGCTGTTTTGCTTTTTCTTTTTCTTTTTTTCTTCTGGTTTTTACCCTCGCTCCACCCCATTCCCCCTGGTTATTTTTATGCTTCTGTTTTCCCTTGCCTTTCTAGATACTATTGGTTGTTTCAAGGTTGCATTCAATTCCAGGGAGCAGTTGCTGGAGTTTGTTGGGATTAGTGGTTGTTATATAGGAGTTTTCTCCTCATATACATAGCCTCTTCCCCTCATGTACTTCATTCTCTCTTTTCACTCATTTTTTTTCCCTCCCTTTTTTTTCTCTTTTCTTTCCCCCAAGTTTTTATCAATTTCATTTTTCACTACTTTTTTTTTCTTTCTTCCCTACTTTTCTTTTCTTTTCTTTTTTCTCTTTTATCTTTTTCTCTCCTTTCTTCCTTGTCCCCTAATTCTCTTAATTCGGGTGGTCACCTTTATTTGGGGTTATTAGTATGGTGAATATATTTGTGTTTAGTGCCTAGTACGTGGTGCCTTGTTGTGTTGTATTTTGTGCCTTTAAATCAACCCAGCAGACCCAAGCAACAGCAGCCTCATGAGCACCACACCCTCTGCTGAGGAACAGCAGCTGTACGTGAAGCCTCCCCACACCAGCCAGAAGAGCCACCACAGCTGTGAACAGCACCCACCAGAGGAGCTGCTGCCAACAGAGGAGCAGCTGCTACCACAACTGCCCGAGGAGCAACCACAGCCCAAGGAACCACTGCCACCCAAGGAGTAGCCACTGAATGATTCAACGTCTAGATCTGTCAGTGAGATCAATCTTGGGTAGACAAAGAAACCGCCAAAGGAAAGAGAAGGAGGACTCTCCAGAAAAGCAGCTAAGTAATACAGAGGCATGCAACATGACAGAAAAAGAATTCAGAATAAGGGTCCTAGAGTGCATATACCGGATGGAGGAAAACATCAACAACCTCTGCAAGAAGCTAGAAGAAAAAGATGAAAAAGTCAACTACCTATGCAAGAAGCAAGAAGAAACAGATGAAAAAATCAATAACATATGGAGGAAGCTAGAAGAAACAGATGAAAAAATCAACAACTTAAGTAAGACCCAAGAAGAAATGAAGAGTGATATAGCTGAAATAAAAAACACCATTGAAAGTATCAAAAGTAGACTAGGAGAAGCGGAGGACCAAATTAGTGAATTCGAAGACAAGGAAGCAAAACACACTCAAAATGTACTGCAATTGGGGAAAAAAATTAAAAGACAATAGGAGAGCCTAAGGGAGCTTAGGGACAACATGAAACGAAACGACATATGAATAATAGGGGTGCCAGAACAACAGAAAGAGGAACAAGGATTAGAAAACCTATTCGAAGAAATAATATCAGAAAACATCCCTGAGGAGGGGAAAAAAAAATCACACAAGCACAGAGAGTCCCAAATAAGGTGAACCCGAAAAGACCCACACCAAGACACATCATAATTACCATGGCAAATGTTCAGGACAAATAGAGAATCTTACAGGCTGCAAGAGAGAGACGAAAAGTTACATACAAGGGATTTCCCATTAGATTGTCAAATGATTTCTCAACAGAAGCACATCAGGCCAGAGAAGAATGGACGGAAATTTACAAAGTGATGCAAAGCAAAGGACTGAATCCAAGAATACTCTATCCAGCAAGGCTATCATTCAAACTTGAAAGGAAAATAAGAAGCTTCACAGACAAAAAAAGGCTAAGGGAGTTTATCACCACCAAGCCAGCAATGCAAGGAATGCTAAAGGGACTGGTCTAAAAAGAAGAAATACAAAGCTGAGAAAGAAAACAGCCACACAAAAAAAGAAATGGCTGCAAACAAGTACCTTTCAATAACAACTTTAAACGTAAATGGACTAAATGCTCCAACCAAAAGACGTCAAGTGGCTGAATGGATAAAAAAACATGACCCATACATCTGCTGTCTACAAGAGACCCACCTCATTAGAAGGGACTCACACAGACTGAAAGTGAAGGGATGGAAAAATATTTTTCAGGCAAATGGAAAGGAAAAGAAAGCTGGGGTAGCAATACTTATATCAGACAAAATAGACCTCAAAGTGAAGGCCATAACAAGAGATAAGGAAGGCCACTTCATAATACTAAAGGGATCAATACAACAACAAGATATAACCCTGGTAAACATATATGCACCCAATGCAGGAGCACCCAAATTCATAAAAAAAACTCCTGGAAGATATCAAAGGAGAGATCGACAACAATACAATCATAGTAGGGGACTTCAATACACCACTGACAGCACTGGATAAGTCCTCTAGACAAACAATCAGCAAAGATACAGCAATCCGAAATGACTCACTAGATCACATGGACTTAATAGACATCTTCAGAACACTTCAACCCAAAGCCACGGAATTTACATTCTACTCAAGTGCTCATATGACATATTCAAAAGGAGACCATATATTGGGTCACAAGCAAAGTATCCCCAAATTCAAGAAGATTGAAATCATAACAAGCATCTTCTCAGACCATGATGGCATAATATTAGAATTAAACTACAATAAAAATAACCCAAAATACTCAAACAACTGGAAGCTGAATAGCATGTTATTAAATATTGATTGGTTTACCAATGAGATCAAAGAAGAAATTGAAAACATCCTGGAAACTAATGACAATGAAAACACAACAATCCCAAACCTATGGGACACAATGAAAGCAGTCCTGAGAGGGAAGTTTATAGCTCTACAGACCTATCTCAAAAAACAAGAAAAAATGGTAGTAAATCATCTAACTCTACAACTCAAAGAATTAGAAAGAGAGCAACAAGAAAACCCCAGAGTGAGCAGAACGAAGGAGATAATAAAGACTAGAGCAGAAATAAATGACAATGACATAGAGACCAAAAAAGCAATACAGAAAATCAATGAAGCCAAGAGCTGGTTCTTTGAAAGGATAAACAAGATTGACAAACCTCTAGCCAGACTCACCAAGAAGCAAAGAGAGAGGACCCAAATAAACAAAATCAGAAATGATAGAGGCGAAATAACAACAGACCCCACAGAAATACAAATGATTGTTAAAAAATACTATGGACAGCTCTACTCCAACAAACCAGAGGGCCTGGAGGAAATGGACAAATACCTAGAAAAATACAACATTCCAAAACTCAATCAGGAAGAAGCTAATAATCTCAACAGGCCAATAAGTATGGAAGAAATTGAAGCAGTCATCACAAAGCTTCCATCAAACAAAAGCCCAGGACCAGACAGCTTCACAGGGGAGTTTTACCAAACATTCAAGGAAGATCTAAAACCTGTCCTCCACAGACTACTACAAAAAATTCAAGAGGAAAGAACACTTCCAAGCTCATTCTATGAAGCCAGCATCACCCTAATACCAAATCCAGGTAAAGAAAACACAATGAAAGAGAATTACAGGCCAATATCCCTTATGAACATAGACACCAAAATCCTCAACAAAATCTTAGCAAATCAGATCCAGCAGTACATCAGAAAGATCATACATCATGGCCAAGTAGGATTTATCCCAGGGATGCAAGGATGGTACAATATCTGCAAATCAATAAACGTGATACATCACATAAACAAATTGAAAGAAAAAAACCACATGGTCATATCAATTGATGCAGAAAAAGCATTTGACAAAATTCAACACCCATTTTTGATAACAACTCTCAGTAAGGTGGGAGTAGAAGGATCATACCTCAACATAATAAAAGCCATATATGACAGGCCAATAGCCAACATCATACTCAATGGACAAAAACTAACACCATTTGCCCTAAGAACAGGAACAAGACAGGGATGCCCCCTCTCACCACTCCTGTTCAACATAGTACTGGAAGTGTTAGCCATTGCAATTCGGCAAGAAGAAGAAATAAAAGGCATCCAAATTGGAAAAGAGGAAGTAAAACTGTCCTTATTTGCAGACGACATGATATTATACATACAAAACCCTAGAGACTCCATCAAAGAGCTACTAGACTTAATACATGAATTTGGCAATGTAGCAGGATACAAAATTAACCCCAAGAAATCTGAGGCATTTCTATACACCAATAGTGAACTTTCAGAACGAGAGATTATAAAAACAATCCCATTTACCATCGCACCAAAAAAATTAAGCTACCTAGGAATAAACTTAACTGAAGAGGTAAAAGACCTCTACTCAGAAAACTACAGGACATTGAAAAAAGATATAGAGGAAGACATAAACAGATGGAAGAACATTCCATGTTCATGCATTGGTAGAATCAACATCATTAAAATGTCCATACTACCCAAAGCAATCTATAAATTCAACACACTTCCCATTAAAATATCAACGGCATACTTCATAGATCTAGAATTAACTCTCCAAAAATTCATCTGGAATCAAAAAAAGACCCTGAATAACTGCAGCGATTCTGAAAATGAACAAAGTAGGTGGGACCTCAATACCAGATATCAAGCTGTATTACAAAGCCACTGTTCTCAAAACTGCCTGGTACTGGCACAAGAACAGGCATATAGATCAATGGAATAGAATAGAGTAGAGAGCCCGAATAGAAATCAGCCCGAACCAATATGCTCAATTAATATTTGACAAAGAAGGCAAGAACATACAATGGGGCCAAGATAGCCTCTTCAATAAATGGTGTTGGGAAAATTGGACAGATACATGCAAGAAAATGAAACTAGACCACGAACTTACACCATACACAAAAAATAAACTCAAAAGGAATAAAGGACTTAAATATACGACGGGAAACCATACAAATACCAGCAAAATCCAAAGGCAACAAAATCGCAGACATGTACCGAAGCAATTTCCTCACTGATACAACTCCTATGGCACTTGAAACTATAGAGAAAATGAACAAATGGGACTACATCAAAATAAAAAGCTTCTGCACAGCAAAAGAAACCATCAACAAAACAACGAGAAAACCCACTGTGTGGGAAAACATATTTGCCAATGTCATATCTGATAAGGGCCTAATGTCCAAAATTTATAGGGAACTCATGCAACTTAACAAAAGGAAGTTAACAGTACAATCAAAAAATGGGCAAAGAACTTAGATAGACATCTTTCAAAAGAGGACATTCAGAAAGCCAAGAGATATATGAAAACATGCTCAAAGTCACTAATCATCCGAGAGATGCAAATCAAAACAACAATGAGGTACCATCTCACACCTGTCAGACTGGCTATCATCAACAAATCAACAAACGACAAGTGCTGGAGAGGATGTGGAGAAAAAGGAACACTTGTGCACTGCTGGTGGGAATGCAGACTGGTGCAGCCACTATGGAAGGCAGTATGGAATTTCCTCAAAAAACTGAAAATGGAACTGCCATTTATCCCTGTGGTCCCACTTCTAGGAATATATCCTAAGAAACCAGAAACACCAATCAGAAAGGATATATGCACCCCTATGTTCATAGCAGCACAATTCACCATAGCTAAGATCTGGAAACAGCCTAAGTGCCCATCAGTAGATGAATGGATTGGAAAACTGTGGTACATCTACATGATGGAATACTCTGCTGCTCTAAAAAGGAAGGAACTCTTACCATTTGCAACGGCATGGATGGAACTAGAGAGAATAATGCTAAGTGAAATAAGCCAGTCAATGAAGGAAAAATACCACATGATCTCACTCATTCATGGATAATAGAGACCATTATAAACCTTTGAACAATAATAGATACAGAGGCAGAGCTGCCTCAAACAGATTGTCAAACTGCAGCGGAAAGGCCTGGGAGGTTGGAAGTCAGGAGGTAGGGGGTAATAGATCAACCTCAGGACTAGTATGAATGCATATAAGCATAACCAATGGACACAAGACACTGGAGGATAGGGGAAGCTAGGGGACGGTCAAAGGCAGGGGGGAAAAAGGACACATATGTATTGCCCTTTGTAATACTTTAAGCAATAAAAACAATAAATAAAATAAAATAAAACATCCATTAAAACAACACTCAAAATCCTAGGTAATGGGAGCAACTGAACATAGTGGAATGGACCACTGAAATGACGGGGGAGTATGGGATTTGTCTTAGAGGAAACACCACCTCCCTGCCATATGCTGGACTGTCATGGAACTAGAGGAAATGAGAGAGAGAGAGAGGACAGTTGGGGAAAAATTTTAGGAGTTACGGGAAGGTCTCTGTTCTATAACCAGGGTGAGATTTCTGCATCCTCTGCCACCACGGCCCTTCCTGGTTGGTCACGCTGAGGCTTTGTGATGTCAAGCCACACCATGGCAACCACTGATTTTGGGCAACCAGAGCTGAAATGAGTGGCTCCTCATTAACTTAAAGAGTATATGTAGAGGCCAGAACCCTTTGAGTAGTGTCTGCTGCCTCAAGATAGCGAAAATTAATAAGACGATATTGTAGACTTGTAGAGATAAGGAATAAGACACCAAACACAAGGATGGATGAAGAAACTGCATGTCCAAAATTGAATTTATCTTTGTATTGTGGGAGGAGGGGTAGGCTGGATGGTGGTGGTCGCAGTCATGAGGAAAAGGGTGTTGTGTTAGTGCTGGCAGTGTATAATAATGAATTTGATTTCCTTTTTACATGGCAGACTATTGAATATTGTTAAACTATTGAAAGGATGGTCAGCTCAAGATCTGAAGTTTTATGCCGTACCTGGTCCAGTTTTTCCTTTAACAACTTGGTCTAGAACAGCATTCCTGGATATTGGAGATACTAGAGAATGAGGTTTCACTCTAACTGTTTCACTGATGAATCACTTCTTGTTACATTTTCCCCATACATAAGGAAGATATTAGTAATAAGGGAAATTGGGTATGGTGCACATGGTTATTATCCTCACAATTTTTCTGTAAATCTGGAACAATTCAGAAATAAAACATCCATTAAAACAATACTCAAAATCCTAGGAAAACTTAATATCTGAACATAGTGGAATGGACCACTGAAATGACGGGGGAGTATGGCAATTTTCTTAGAGGAATCAAAACCTGCCTGCCATAAGCTGGACTATAATGGAACTAGAGAATATGAGAGAGAGAGAGGTCTGGTTGGAAAAATTTTAGGAGTAAAGAGGAAGGTGTCTGTTCTATAACCATAGTGTCTGAGATTTCTGCATCCTCTGCCACCCCTGCCCCTCCTGGGTGTTCCGCTGAGGCTTTGTGATGTCAAGCCACACCATGGCAACCACTGATTATGGGCAACCAGAGCTGAAGTGAGTGGCTCCTCATTAACCTAAACAGTATATATAGATGCCAGGACCCTTTGAGTAGTGTCTGTTGCCTAAGGATAGCGAAACTTAGTAAGACGATATTGTAGACTAGTAGAGATAAGGAATAAGACTCCAAACACAAGGATGGATCAAGAAACTGCAAGTCCAAAAGTGAATTTGTTTGTATTGTGGGTGGAGGGGTGGGATGGATGGTGGTGGTCACAGTCATGAGGAACAGGGTGTTGTTTTAGTGCTGGCAGTATATCATGAAAAATTGGGTTTCCTGTTTACATGGCAGACTATTGAATATTGTTAAGCTATTGAAAGGATGGTCAGCTCAAGATGTGAAGTTTTATGCCACAACTGGTACAGTTTTTCCTTTAACATCATGGTCTAGAACAGCATTGTTGGATATTGGAGATACTAGAGAAGTGAGGTTTGACTCTGTTTCAGTGATGGGGAGGGATCTAAGGAGGGGGCAGGCATGTGAGAAGGGAGTAATGTAGATTTCTTTAGTTGTGGCACCAGACAAGCCATTCCGTACTGAGCCAGACACTTAGAATAAGGACAAGGAGAGGGATCAATGGGGATTCTTTTCTCATCACTTTCCCATACTGGCAGGCAAAAAGAAGCTGATGTTTAATTTAGGTTTGGTTTGGGGTGGTGGGTGTATGGTGGTGGTCGCAGTCATGAGGAACAGGGTGTTGTGTTAGTGCTGGCAGTGTATAATAATGAATTTGATTTCCTTTTTACATGGTAGGCTATTGAATATTGTTAAACTATTGAAAGGATGGTCAGCTCAAGATCTGAAGTTTTATGCCGTACCTGGTCCAGTTTTTCCTTTAACAACTTGGTCTAGAACAGCATTCCTGGATATTGGAGATACTAGAGAATGAGGTTTCACTCTAACTGTTTCACTGATGAATCACTTCTTGTTACATTTTCCCCATACATAAGGAAGATATTAGTAATAAGGGAAATTGGGTATGGTGGACATGGTTATTATCCTCACAATTTTTCTGTAAATCTGGAACAATTCAGAAATAAAACATCCATTAAAACAATACTCAAAATCCTAGGAAAACTTAATATCTGAACATAGTGGAATGGACCACTGAAATGACGGGGGAGTATGACAATTTTCTTAGAGGAATCAAAACCTGCCTGCCATAAGCTGGACTATAATGGAACTAGAGAATATGAGAGAGAGAGAGGTCTGGTTGGAAAAATTTTAGGAGTAAAGAGGAAGGTGTCTGTTCTATAACCATAGTGTCTGAGATTTCTGCATCCTCTGCCACCCCTGCCCCTCCTGGGTGTTCCGCTGAGGCTTTGTGATGTCAAGCCACACCATGGCAACCACTGATTATGGGCAACCAGAGCTGAAGTGAGTGGCTCCTCATTAACCTAAAGAGTATATATAGAGGCCATGACCCTTTGAGTAGTGTCTGTTGCCTCAAGATAGCGTAACTTAAGACGATATTGTAGACTAGTAGAGATAAGGAATAAGACTCCAAACACAAGGATGGATGAAGAAACTGCAAGTCCAAAGTGAATTTATGTTTGTATTTGGGGTGGGTTGGATGGATGTTGGTGGTCACAGTAATGAAGAACGGGGTGTTGTGTTAGTGCTGGTAGTGTATAATAAAGAATTTGGTTTCCGTTTAACATGGCAGATGATTGAATATTGTTTAACTATTGAAAGGATGCTCAGCTCAAGATGTGAAGTTTTATGGGTACATACACACCACCATACACAACTGGTACAGTATTTCCTTTAACATCATGATCTAGAACACATTATTGGATATTGGAGATACTAGAGAAGTGAGGTTTGACTCTGTTTCACTGATGGGGAGGGATCAAAGGAGGGGGCAGGCATGTGAGAAGGGAGTAATGTAGATTTCTTTAGTTGGGGCACCAGACAAGCCATTCCGTCATGAGCCAGACACTTAGAATAAGGACAAGGAGAAGTCTGAATGGGTTGTTTTTTTTTTCTCAACACTTTCTCATACTGGCAAGGAAAAAAAGAATCTGATGTTTAATTTAGGTTTGGATTGGGGTGGTGGGATGGATGGTGGTGGTCGCAGTCATGAGGAACAGGGTGTTGTGTTAGTGCTGGCAGTGAATAATAATGAATTTGATTTCCTTTTTACATGGTAGACTATTGAATATTGTTAAACTATTGAAAGGATGGTCAGCTCAAAATCTGAAGTTTTATGCCGCACCTGGTCCAGTTTTTCCTTTAACAACTTGGTCTAGAACAGCATTGCTTGATATTGGAGATACTAGAGTTTCGAGTAAGACTCCCTCCACGTTCTGCGTGGAGTGGTGTTCGTTATCTGAAAGAGGAGCTGCACAACCAATGAGAGAAAGAGACACGAGATAATTTTGCAATATTCGAGGACCATCCCGAAAAATCCAGAAGGATTCCTCCTCTCCTCAGGCTGCTCCAATGTTTTATTGATCTGGAGTAGCCCTCTTGGTAAGGAGGTTTCAATGACACACAGATCAGCAGACAATTTCCAGGAATAGACAAAGTATCTGATTAACTCATCAATAGATTTCCGAGTGTAGGTAGAGTATCTGATTAGCTCATCAATAGATTTCCAGGAGTATCTGATTAACAATAATCAACAAGGATCTACATATAAGTATCTAAGGAATTAAGGGAACTAAATTGGGGATGCTTCAACTATTATTACCTAAATTAACTGAGTGGTTCCTAGATTAACTGGAAGGTGCACAGCCCTGACTTTTGCTAGAACACTCAAGCCCTTACCTTTACTAGGACTTTCAAGGGCTACTAGCTTTTGGGGGGTCTCTGTCTAAACTCAGCTATTGAATACAATGAATGGACTCTGGCATTAACGAAAAAATTTTAATTTAGTTATAAGATCTATTTTCTTACATGGCATTTTTTCCACTATATTTTTCAACTATCCCCCTTTTTTAATTTAATTAGAAGGCTTCTTGGAAATTTTATAATGCAGTCTGGATAGCTTTAAATATTAATATTTTGCACACAAAAAAATGAACCTGAACATGCTTTAGGTTCATAGCATGTTTACCACAAAATGAAAATTTTGGTTAATACTTTTTGAACAATTACTTATTTCAAATTAGCCAAATTTAATTAATTTGAAAACTTGACTTTAATTTGAAAACTATTTTGCTGTCAAATTTAATATTTTAACAATAATCTTAATTTACACTGTAAGTATTAATGAAAAGGATCACTTTACATCCTTGTGAAGGCTCTGAGCATTCCTGTTGTTAGGCTAGATTTAGACATAGGGTCTGTTAGCCAAGCCTCTGTTTATCTGGATTCTGATTTCAGCTGGACCAAATCTCTTTTGTTATTTGGTTCCTGATCTGGGCTGGGCATGGTAAGCAAGAAGCAGCCATGGGGACAGGAGACCTTCCTCAGAAGGGGCGAGTGTTCAAGCCCCTGCACCATTGGCGGGGGGGTGAGGATCTGTGCCCCACCTCTGTTGATGCCCAAGTTTTCTCCTACTGGCCCACGACTGTGCGTGTCTTAGGTCACCCCACCCTGTGGGGGTCTTACCCGTCTTTGACTACCAGCCATCTCTGGGCCAAGTAGGGTGATGTGAGGTTCAGTTCTGTCTCCTTGATAGCCTATGTCCCTCTGGCCTCCATGCCCATCAAGTGCCTTTGGATCCCCTTGCCTGCTGGCAGGGCCCCGGCATTGATCATAGGGAACCCAGGTTTCTTCTCCAGAGAGGGCCCAGCTTACGCCATTCTGTAAGAGACAGATCCATGGTACCAGCTTTTCATGATCTTAGCTTGAACGGAGAGCCTAGATAACAGCTGTAGACAACTGGAATCCTTTAGGCAAAAAAAAAATTGAGAGCGGTCAACACAGAATGCTTAAGTGCCTTCCCCAGGAGGCCCTCCACACAGTGGAAAGGAATAAATCCCTTCATGTAATACATTCAAATTCATTTGTAAATTTGTTTGGGATAAATGCACAATATACTGTTGTAAAGCATCAAAAATTATCAATGAAACTTGTAGAATAATAGCATGTAAGAATATTCTTTGTTCTAGGTCATGACAACTTAAATTTTAAACTCAAGATTTGGAATGAGGAACCTAGTTTAAAAAAAGAAGAAGAAATTTACAGAAGCAGAGACAGTATGCTATCTAAATTACAGTTCTGGGTCTCCAGAGCACTGAGTTGACAAGTTATCTGGAGCCCTCTGACTTTGGGATAGCTATGCTGTCCTTCCCAGGTAAAGGAAAAATGTGCCTTCTAAGACCAGTATGAAACTATAGTTTTTACCTGAAAGGATTGTTACCATACTTCACTTTACCGTGCCCCAGGTGGTCTCTGGGCTGTTCCTTTTATTCTGACCCCAATGTAGCTCCATAGGTGTCTTTCCATTAGCATCACCAGTGAAAAGATTTAGAGTAATTAAAGCTAGGTGCAGCCTACTCCTAGGTGATTTCTCCATCATCCCCCTTTTTTGTTTTTCAAGTTGGGATTTTTAAAAGCTGATGAGACTCTGAAGCCTCTTTTAAGAAAGCAACCAATGGATCAGCATGTGCCTTTCCCTTAGTTAATGGGCTAGGTAATATGCTGTGAGCCCTGATGTGGGTGATATAAAAAGGGTATTTTCTCTGCTGCACAATCTGTTGAACTTGCTTAAATAGTAAGAATAAACTTTGGTCACTAAACCATTTCAACCGGGCAGTTTCAATTCTACTTACTAGGCCCGAAGCATAAGAGGAATCACAAATTATGTTAACTGGCTGTTGGAAATCTTGCAACGCAGTCTTAATAGCTTTTAATTCAATTCTTTGCACAGAAGTATGACTGGTCACTATGACTCGGTCAGAATTTATAGTATGATAGGCAGCTTTCCCATTAGATGACCCATCAGTAAACACAATTAAAGCTCCAGGAATTGGTTCCTGTCTAATATTTTTTGGTATAATAATGGAGGTCTTATGTAAAAATTGTAGTAGTTTATATTTTAATAGGTGACAGCTAAGTTCCCCTGAATATCCACTTAGCCCAATTTGCCAATTTTAAGTCAGTTTGAAATAACATTTATTCTTTTAACTTGACTTGTCCTAAGTTATGGACAGTAAATGACAGTAATTAAATTTCTGTTATTAGTCTTTAAGTAAATTTACATAAACTTTGTTTAAGGAGGCAAAACACAAATTATTTAATTTAGCTTATGAGGCCCAATATATTGATTTTTAATTTTAGTTAGACATCTGAAGGAAACCTCTTTTTATTTCCTTCCCGACAGCTTTCTTTCTCACACAGCAACAAATGTAAGGAACATGGTTGCCTTTAGAGATTTTAAGAAATACTGTCGCAAAGCTATATATTTCAAGTGATTTTTCATTTATGGTGACTAATTATTGTCAGATTTAGTATTTCAACAACAATCTGTACATGTTAGCAATTATATTTTTAAAGAATATACTCTTTGGCTTATTTGCATATACAGAGGGATCATGGGAAGCCTTCAGTAACTTTTTAGAAGAATTTTACTTTATTAGAATTCAATTGCTTACAAAGATTAGTAAATTTAGTAAAGTTTTATTTTGATACACGAGATGCAAACGCTGCTTCACATCCAGCCTAATTTTAAATACAGCGGCAAGGAGCTTTTGTTAGTTTAAATAAAGACATTGCTACTAATAAATCAATTTTTTCTTTTATTTGGCAGAAATTCCTTATGCAACCAAGTATATTATATTTTGAAATATTGCACTCGGGAAAAACTGTCAAATACATAGCTAATTAAAACATTTTCAACACTTTTTAAACAGTTCTCAACATAATAGGATCGAGTCTTGACCATGGAATCAACTACTCTTAATTTGTTTATGATATATGCATATCTGTGGTTCTACTGAAAATTTAAGATATCTTTTAAAAATGTATCTACAAGCCTTTTAAGAAATATGACCTCTATTGTCAGCCCTTATAAAGCCAACTGCTTAAAACATTGGTCTATCATACCACTGAAATTATATTAAGACCATGATTGCTAATTTATTAAGCATTAAAAATATCTTCTTATAAGTAGTATTAAATAAATCCGAGAGGCAAGCACACTTTCTGCCCCATCCACATTTCCGCAGTAAAATGCTGCCTTAAAACTCCACCCCTGAAATCCCATCCTGCCTCAGTGAGCAGACATTCCTTTTGTGATTGGCTAAATCAGAGGGCGGGGCCTTTGCTCTTCCAAGATGGTGGCCCCCAGGGCGTGGTAAGCCATGCGGCCATCATGGCGGATGCCAAGTCAGGCAGCTCAACATTATGGCTGTCTACACTGTTCTCTGACAGAAAACATGATTTCCTTATTCTCACAATAAACAAGGGAAGAGGAAACCAAAATCCCTAAAAGATAGATGGCCAACATTATATTGTAGACAAACAGAAATCTCATTAGCTGTTTATACCCTTTATAATTATCTTAAAGAATATCAATTAAGTTTAAACTGGTTTTTGTATTAAAAATATTCAGTTGAGATCATAAAATTAATCCTCCTTTTTAATCAGATCAATAAGCAACATATTTTGAATTCTAATTATTTCAGAGAAAACAAAAATTATTTTCTCAAAAATAAAAAAATTATTTTTTACTTTTAAGGCATTTAGCTATCATAATTATACAGTTTTTCCCCAATTCAATCCGAATTTAAACTTTTAGCTGGCAACTCAAATCTTTAGCATTTCTCAATCAGTAACATTAAGACTAAACTTTAAAAATGCAAGACATAATCAACCAACAGATTTAATACTGTCCTCTAGATTTTGTATGAGGGATACTCAGATCTCATTTATTTCAGTATTATGTCATTTCAAGATACCTAGGTATAAACTCCCAAGGTCTTAAATTTCCCAGCAGCTTTGGAAAACCACATTTGAGGCTGGCAAGGCAGGCCTGGCCCAGCCTTTGATTTTAAAAGGACCATAATTTTTTCCTCTGGGGAAGGTCAAGAAACAAGGTTGTAGCTACATTGTTTCCTGCCCCTGGCTTGCTGGTGGGAAGTTTCAATATTGGCCTTGGGGAGGAACTGTTTTCCCTGGAAGAACAGGTTTGGCCTACCCTGGACCAATCAGATATAAATTGACCACATTCTTTAAGAATTTGCTACAGGCAGGAAGCAACTAGCCCCTTTTCTCATTAGAAATGTTTTGGCCAGCCTTTTCAATTAACTATGAGATTCAAATTCAATTATTTTAAGGCAATTAATTTAGCAAATTTTTGTAACAGAGACAATTTTACTGGTTTTCCTTGTAGAGTTCTTAAAGTTAGCTTTGGAATAGGCTTCATTAACATTATTATGGAAAAATACCAATCTTGTTGCTAGAATTTCTACCCTGGGTCAAATTCACCATTTTCTTTAGGAAATAATCAGTCTTGGGTTTTATTCTGCACATTTGTAAAGAAATTCCAGCTCAAAACTCTATCTAAATGTCCGAAATCAGAACGAGCACGCATTAGTTCCAAGCCAAGTATTCTCTTTACACGGGAACAGAAATCCCAGACGCATTTTAAATTTTTGTAAAACTTTTCAATTACAAGAAGGAGACTTTAAATTAGAGGAGGCGTCCATATTGGATCGCCATGTGCTCCCTTTCTCTTTCCACCCCATCCTGCTTTTGGAGGAAGTTTCAGCAAATGACTCAGATGGCGTATTTTCCCCAAAGTCATGCTTAATAGAAAAAGACATTTTAAGTTTTCCCCTATTTCGCTTTCTAAAGCAATGGCTAGCACCCAAGGTTATCTTAGCCAAAGTTTGGTTGTCATAAGATGTTCTCCGGTAATTTTTAAATAAAACATTAAGTAATCTCATTGTGGGAGAGCTTATAGCTCTGCCCTTTCTTGCCACCTTTGAATCTCTCCACACCAGAGGGGGACTCAGCAGCAGGGTTTCATTTCTTATTGCAGATTTTAGGTTCCAAACACAAATTAAGATTTTAATTTGGACAGGAAACCACATTAAGATGACCATGGCACTCTTTTTTCAGCCTGATCTAAAAGAGTACCTTTTTCAAGAAAAACAAAGGTTATGTTCTATAATAACATGCAAAAACTGTAGAAGATTACCTTCTAAAATTTTAACACTTTAAACATGCAAATCAAAAGCCTATAATAAAGTTTCTTAGTTTTTAAAAGCCAAATATACCTTTTTAAAGCCGAATCTACTTTCTTAAAGCCAAATCCTGCCCCGTTTGTTAGCCTGGTTAAGAAAACGTTCCCAGTGTACTTACAGACCCGGGCTTCTGTAGTTGATCCTGGGCATTGCGTGCGGTAGATTTCCCCTCACCTTTTTTCGGTGAGCTTTCCACACCTTTTCGGTGAAAACTTCCTTTTCTCGCTCCAGCGAGGCCTGCACTTCCAGATTACCCGTTGGGCGCCAGATGTTGAGTAAGACTCCCTCCATGTTCTGCGTGGAGTAGGGTTCGGTATCTGAAAGAGGAGCTGCACAACAAATGAGAGAAAAAGACACGTGATAATTTTGCAATATTGGGGGACCAGGTGGCCAAGTCCAGAAGGACTTCCACCCATGCTCAGGCTGCTCCAATCTTTTATTGATTCAGAGTAGCCCTTAGGCAGGCGACCTGCCATTAACAGGCAGACTAGCCCATCAGCAAGGATTTACATAATAATAAATGGGGGAGTAGTTTCAGCTACCACTGTCTGGACAAACAGAGGTGGCGCTTAGCTCAGACCTTTGCTAGGGCTTCAAAGGCACCCAGCCTTCTGGGGGTTTCGGGGAGTTCTCTGTCAATGCTTATCAGATAGTGAAGGCAATAAACAGTTTCCCACAACAAGTTTGTGTGATCCTATTTTTAATTACCTATATGTGTGCTTGTATGTCACCAGAAAAACCTGCAAGTCCATTACTAAATTATTATGATCAGGATTTTATTTTTAAATGACAAGATATTAAAAGAATCATTGTTCATATAATTTGATTCTATAATTCTATTTCCACTGATAGAGATCCTCATAAATCCTTCAAAATGGTATAAATTTTATAAAGAAAGATATCCATCACAGTATTATGTATGTATTTTAAAAACAAAAAGAGCATAAAGACCCATTTAGGCAATACTTAAGCACATGATGGTACTGAAACAGATGAAATATTATGCAGCATGTTTACAGGCAACAGGCATTTCTTGTGAGATAAGAATGACAAGATGGAAACTATGTCAACATTCACAGGATAATACTAGGAACAAATATACTAATATGTTGCATGTGATTGTCTCTGGGTGATGGAATCTGAGGTGATTTGACTTCTGTCTGTTTGTCAGTGGACTGAGATCCGGGACTGCTCCTGGGCAAGAATTACTCTTTCCTTTGAAGGTCCCAAGGGCTCAGGCAAGGTCTTGGGGCCCAGAAGACATGAGTACTGTCTGCCTAAGGGGAGATCATGTGGCTAAGATTCCAGGAAGGATTGGCTTCACCCAAGCTGCTCATTCAGATACGAATCAGTAAGAAAATACTACCCACCAATGAGCTTGCTCAGTAAGTAACATTGGGTGTTGGATCTCCCTGAACAGTGTCTGAGAATATGGCTCTAGAGCAGCGGTTCTCAACCTGTAGGTCGCAACCCCTTTGGGGGTCGAACAACCCTTTCACAGGGGTCGCCTAAGACCATCGTAAAAAATATTTATATTTACATATTTTTTTGTGATTAATAAGCATGCTTTAATCATGTTCAATTTGTAACAATGAAATTGTGGGTCACCACAATATGAGGAACTGTATTAAAGGGTCACGGCTTTAGGAAGTTAAGAACCACTGCTCTAGAGCACCTCAGAGAAGCAGGCCATTGGATAAAGCCGGCATCCACTCTATTCTATCCATTGAGAGTTTGTCTCTCAGGGCCAGACAGGGAAACAAAGGAACCACCTCAACAAACTCTTTGAACACCAACTGACAAATGCATTTGCAGAGCATGCCCTGTGCTTCTCTGAGCACTTGAAGAAAAACGTGGAGGGAAATCCCAAGGTCCTTGCCCCCAATCAAGGAAGGCTTCAAGAGATCATTTTTGATCCACAGGCGTTTATTGATACCTAATGGGTGTCTACTCCTGCCCTGGGCACCTAGGCACAGAGCGACCAGACATGGTGGAAGTTTGGTCCCCAGATCTCCTGGGACCAGGTCATAAACTTGTGCAAAGGGGAAATAACAAGACATATTAACCTGGATTATCTCTGATCCCAGAGATAAGACCTGGCACCATGGAGCCACAGGGAAAGGAGGAATTAGGCTGAGAGGGAGCATCAGGAGCCCACACCAGGTCAGGCATGAGACTGCCTCAGGGCTCCCATATGTGTCCTTAGTAATGAGGCTCCAGGGAGGTTCTGCTTCCTCTTCCCTCCAGGTTCGTTGACTCAGACGCTGCATTAATCACTAGGAAGGCCTCTGCCATCCAGTTCCACCCACTTAGTAGGTAAAAGTTGGATTATTTGGAAGGTCTCCCTGAAAACCTGTTCCCCATCGCAGATGTGGGTCTCCACACAGCGAAGGAAAATAATGGGTAGGGAGGTGGGTGGTGGCTGTTGTTTTGATTTTTGTATTCTTGGTTCAGGGCTCCGTAAATAACATGCTTCAATTCATCCCACCTCCTCACCACCATTCCTTGCAAGACAACTTCCAGGTTTTATTGACTCTTATTACCGCTAATCTCCATTCCCTTCCTCCCCCTCCACATAGTAGCCACTTCAAAATTGGCATGTATGCTTGAAGAATTTATGTCTTTGTATGTCTGTGTGTTTTATAGACACAAGAAGTGTTGTGTTAAAAATCCCATTGTGTTTCTTACTTTCTATGTTGACACTAATTTTTATGATCCACTCTCCTTGCTGTGTAAATACTCAAATCCCTGCTTGTTTTATCTTCTTTTCCAAACCATTCTCTCAACACAGATGAATTTTCTTAGTCTAAATTGAACCCTATCACTTTCTGCCTAAAGCATTTCAAAAACTTCCATTTACAATTAGAAAAAAAAATTGGAAACCAGCCTATGAGGTCTCCTTGTTGGCTCCTACATACATCTCCAACCTCAACCAGTGTCCTTCTCTTTCTTCTGCTCCCCACACTTCAGCCACACTGGCTTTCATTCAGTTTGCTGAATACACAAAACTCTTTCTTTCATCTCAGCACCTTTGCCTTCTCCCCCTCCCCCACCTCATCTCTAGGATGGGCTTTCTCTTTCTCAGCCTTCAAGCCTCTCCTAACTGTGAACATTGGTGCAGCCCTTCTGGAGAGACTTAGGCAATATTAGTCATCCTGGGCCAGGTTCCCTGGCAGCAGTGACTCCTGGGAAGTGGGACAGAGTTTAGTGAAGGAATGACCTCAGAAAAAGAAGATGGAGGGAGGTGAGCAGAGATGTGGACTCAGCACATTATGTTCAGCCTGGTCTTGAGAGGGGATCTGGAAGAGGAATTGTACCCATTGAGTGATTCCCATTTTAGGTAAGAAGCCAGGCTTATCTACCCAGTGCCAGTCATTACTGGCCTCCCAGGGTAGTGGACTGGGAGCACCTACCTGCTCAGGACAGGGGAAGGGCCATCAGGAGCCATGAGCAGCCAACATCCACAGCAGCTGGGAGGGGGGATGGCTGAACCAGCCAGTGAAGTTGCATCCACTAGTAAAACCTAAGGTGTGCAGGGCCTTCCTGCTAGAAATTCATTCTTAGCAACATACTCTAGAGAAGCTACATTCATGTGGCCATGAAGGATATAAGAAAGTCCATGTCAGCATTGTTTATGACGCTGGAAAACTAGAAATAAGCTAAATGTCCTTCAACAGGAGAAGAAAGTTATCATAGTAAATGCCTAGTAAAGCGGTAAAACTAATGGACTGCAGTATGTGTGGCAATGTGGACAAATCTCAAAGCATGATTTGTGTGGAAAAGAAAGTGTCAGGGTACATTCTGAATGATGCTATTGAAATCAAATTTCAAAAATGCAAAAACAACTCTAAATTAACTTGTGTGTACACAACTTTTGAGTAAAATTATAGAAACCTACTTAGGGACAAGCACCAAGTGGATGATAGTAGGTAGCTCTGGGGAAGGAAAACTGGGATGGAATCAGGAGTTCAAAGGTCTCCCAACTGTCACCCTAATGTTCTATTTAAAGACACACAGGCAATGGCAGAATTTAAGATTTAATAGGAACACAGGTGATCACAATTTATTCTACATAGATTTTATTCTTTTACATTTAATCCTGAATAGTCACACTTTAAAAATTACAGAAAATATTCACGTGGCCCTATGTACACCTTGAGTGATACTTCTTTTTGTTTTCCCTATACTATCGTTTTATTTTCCGATGATAGCAGAAGAAAGTACACAGATGATCCATTTTCTCTTTTTAGACTCCATCACAGCACTTTGCCACATTTCATCATGTCACAGGAATTTGTTAGCCATGCTGTTCATATACAATGCAATTAACATCGCGTAAGGATATTTATGTCAGTGGGGAAATACTCATAAAAAAGGCTAATGTCCTTTAGGTGGAATTGACAGATTAAGGTTTGGGAACCCACTTATTCCAGGTGTCTCTTTGCTATCTATTCTAGCCAATATTTCCCGTGGTCCATTCCCACCCAGTGATGCTGATCAGAAGAACCAGATTCATGCTCTTAGACTCTGAGGGGTTATATTTTGACACAGAAGGCCTGCTCTCCCCCCTATATCCCAGCCAAGGAAATGTTATTCAAAAAGTGATCAGAGGAGATTGGGCGCTTTGAGGGTGGTATGGCCATAGATAGGGAAGCATCTTTCAGATGCTCAAAACTCAGCAGGAAGGCGGGGGGAATGGGGGGGGGGGTGAGGTGAGGGGGAAAGATCAACCAAAGGACTTGTATGAATGCATATCAGCATAGGTGATGGATGTGGACAACATGGGGGAAGGGAGAGGGGGAGGGCAGGATTGGGGAGATAAGGTGATATTGGTGGGGTAATGACACATTTGTAATATCTTATTTAATAAAGAAAAAAAAATGATCAGTTCAAGAATGAGAATGAGAGGCCTATGTTATAGGTTCTCCTATGGTGATTCTTTTGCTCTTCGGACTTAGCAAAATTATATATATGAATATTCAAATATATAAGAGCATATTTCATTTTGCTAAGTACTTCTAGATGGCCCTCCTGGGTGCCTGTACTAGTTTACCCTCCCATCATATCCCATGATGTTCCCATTTGTCCCATAGCCACACCAACACTTCCCATCATCACACTCTAATTTGTCTTGCAGATCGGTGTAAAGAGGGCCTCATTACTTCTCTGACTACAAGTACAATTCAACATCTCTGCCTATCTTACTACAAGTGCAATTGAATACCTCTTCATACCTTGTTAACGTTTTGGGTTTCCCTTTATGAAATTCCCTTTTCATATACTCAACCCATTTTTATGTGACAGACATTTCTTATAAAATGTATCTATTAATCGCAACAAGGGATTTCAGAGATCACTTGCAGGTTTTAAGATAAAGCTCCCATAAACATTTGTGCTCAGGTTTCTGAGTGGATGAAAGTTTCTATTTCTCTGGCATAAATGCCCCAGAGTGTAATGGCTGGGGTGTGTGGTAGTTGCATGTTGAATTTCATAAGAAACAACCAAAGTACTTTCCCCAGTGGCTGTAATAGTCTACATTCCCACCAGCACTGTATGAGTGAGTTTTTCCACATCCTCCCCAGCATCGAGTGTCATCACAGTCTTTTGTTTCAGTTAGTCTCCTTGTGGTCTAAATAACCTTTTCCTAATGGCTTATGATGTTGAACTTTTCCAGTGCTCATGCGACATGTTATAGCCTCTTCAGTGAAGTTTCTGTTCATTTATTCTGTTTAATTCTCCAGTGAACCACCTGGGCCTGGATTCCCTTCCTTAGATGCTTTAACTACAAATTCAACTTCTTTCATAGACTAGTCAGGGCATCACTTTCTCTTGAGGAAGGTTGTATAGTTTGTTTCCTCCCAGGTATTGGTCCGTTTTGCCTAACTGGTTAGCTATATGCGCACAGCGTTTTTCTCTGTTTCTTGGTCAGTCTGGCTAGATATCTGTTTGTTTTACCAGTTTTTTTAGAGAAGCAGTTTTCTGGTTTGTTGAAGGCTATTTTCAAATTCTTTGTTTTACTGATTTCTGCCATTATGTTTTCCCCTTTCCTTGTTTCTTCTAAGTCACTCTGTTGCTCTCTGTAATTTTCTATTTGGATACTTCAATCTCTCTTCCCAGCTGTAATGCTTTCCTTCGAAGTCTATTTAAAACAAAAACTCTGGCTTTTATGGCTGCTTTTGATATGCAGCTTTTGTTTATTGTTTTTAAGTTGGGAGTATTCCATAATTTCACTCATAATTTCTTTTGAACTCAGGGTTTGTATAGAATATACTTCACTTCAGCTTCTGCTGTATATTCTAAACTGTCCAGATATTTGGTGATTTTAAAGCTATTCTTTATTATTAACTTCTTACCTTAGTGCATTAGTGTTAGAGAATATATAGGCATCATGCATTATGGTTCATGAACATATCAATGGAGAAAAAACATATATATCTTCTTTGGAATTTATTGAGACTTCCTATGTGGCATAGTATGTGGTAATGATTTATTTTGTTTAAAAGACTGGGTATTATCTGTTAGTCTGATATAATATGTCTAACAAAGCAAACAATAACTTCCATTTGTCAAATTTTCTTATTTTAAAAAATCCTTTATTGCTTCCCATTTCATAGGTCCTATTTCAGATGGCAGGTTTAAAAGTAATTAATTCTATTTTGCAAGACAAGGTGCTTTCCCATAACTTAAAGTACATGCACTTAAACGTATCCCTGTGATTTATTACACATATCTATATTTTCCTCAGCAAGACATGCTCTTTAATATGCCCTCCTGTGTATCATTCCTCTACCCTCATCAACTACACAGTGCTGACACTAATATTTTAGATTTTTTTCCACTCTTTTTCTGTAATCTTTTAGTCAAGAATAAAATGAGCATGGGGCCACATGGCTCACTTCTGGGATTTTTGGTTCTGGCTTCACCCAGGACACCGACCCCTCATAGAATCTCCAATCTGTATCTAAGGAGAAAGGAGCTTAGCCCAAGGCCTTGTGGAGAATCAAATGAGGCTGAGGCTTTGTCACGAGGCAGAGAAAATGGCCAATGAGCTCAACCACAGCCCTTGGAGCAGACCTCTCCACTGTCCAGGCACCCAGAGAGCACTTTCCAGGGAGGACCCCACTGAGTTTCTACAATAAACCTGTGAGCTTGACCCTAGGTCAGTGATGGAGAACCTGTGACACGTGTGTCAGAGATGACACACGAACTCATTGGTTGATTTTTCTTTGTGACATGGCATTTAAGAATATAAAATAAATATCAAAAATATAACTCTAGCCAAAGCCGGTTTGGCTCAGTGGATGGAGCGTCGGCCTGTGGACTGAGGGGTCCTGGGTTCGATTCTGATCGGGGGCATGTGCCTGGGTTGCGGGCACATCCCCAGTGGGAGATGTGCAGCAGGCAGCTGATCGATGTTTCTCTCTCATCAATGTTTCTGACTCTATATCCTTCTCCCTTCTTCTCTGTGGAAAATCAATAAAATATATTTTAAAAAGTTTAAAAAATATAACTCTTTCTTTTACTATGGTTGCAAATATCCGAAACTTTCTATGTGTGGCACGGCACCAGACTTAAGTTAGGGTTTTTCAAAATGCTGACATGCAGAGCTCAAAAGTTTCGCCATCACTGCCCTAGGTTCACCCTGTGGTTAGAGGCACAAGCACTCAGAGACATGAAGTGCCCTGAAGACTCCCAGCAAGCAGGGGGCCGCGTGACCACTGTGCTGTGCAGGGACAGGTGCTCACCTGGTACATAGTTGGACCCACACCTGTTGGGTGGAACACATGTTCTGTCATAACACAGAGAGATGAGGGCGAAAGCATAGGCCCTGCTCAGGAAGGCGGGCAGCTGGTACTGCACCAGTGTGTCTAGCCGGTGTGCCTGGGGGGCTGCACCACACACCTATTTTTTTAGGAAAGCACGAGTGGATGGTGTGGGGCCGCTTGGCGGGTTGGCAGCTGGGGCCCAGGGCTGGGCTGACTGGCCTCCATGTTCTGCTCAGGATGCCCGCAATGGGAGGCCAGTCCTTGGCATCTGACCACCAGCTCTGAGTCCTGTGGAGGCAGATTCCTGGCTTCCAGGAAGGGCAGGTGGAGAAGGGAGAACCCTTCTCGCTGGGAGTGTTAGGGGTCCTGAGGCCAAAACTCACCTTCCATGATTCTCCAGCTCAGCACTGCCCGCCTGACCCCCAGAGAGTTCTGGTTAATCAGCAAAGCTGTTGGGGCTCCCAGTGGGGGCTGCACATTAGCTTCCGGGTAGTGAGCACTTTTGTACTTATGAAGGTATCTCCTTGTGTTTCCAGGGTCGGTTTCTGCACTAAACTGAAAGGTGAACAGAAAAGCAGGTGGGCCCTCCTGTGCTTGGCATCTGCAGGGTCGCAGGCAGGGCTGGAAGGTGGAGTCAGAATGTCTGGAGATGCAGATGGGGCAGTGCTGGATGCGGAAGGACCCTGGGCTGCCAGCTGGAAGAACTTCATTCCACACCACACCTTTGATGAGGACTCACAGAATGTTCTCCTGCTGCTTCGCCCTGCACACCAATTTGCTTATGCCCCCAAGCACTGGTTTTTGGATTTTGGACTCCATGCCCTTGTCCTGGTTTTCTTGGGCGAAAACAACATCTTCTTTTTCTTCTTTTTGGTGAGTCCTGTCATGCACATGGTGGGTGTTCCTTTGGCCTGGCCATGGCTGGGCAGCCTGCTGACCTGGAGAGACTGGAAGGTGCACTTGAGGGTGTTGTTGGCGTTAGGCAGGTCTTTCTTCTTCGAGTCTTTCTTCCTGTCTGTGGGCTGGGCTGCCGTCCAGTAATCCACCTGCCGCTCCATCAGCTTGGCGCCATCACACTGGCTGGGGGAGGACAAACCCCACTCACTGACAAGATGAATGGGATGACAAGGCATCATTGGTGAACAGAGGTAGGGACAAAGGGAAGGATAAAAGCAAGCTGCAGCCCAAGCGGGTCCATCATCTGAGTATCCCGACGTGTCTGAGGACTGTTGCACTGTCCCAACTTTCACCTGCCACCCTGAAAAGAATGAACTATAAGGAATCCTCATTGGGTGTCTTCAGCTTGTAGGAGAGCAGGGCTTCCTCGATGGGAAGCTGAGAGGAACAGTTGTTCCCGTGATGTACTGCGTGATTCTCGTCACGATGTCCAGTGTGCCTTGTATGGCGCTCTGGGCCTCCAGATTATGGAACAGGTCCCATCGGGTCAGGTCCTGGGAGAAGCTGTTGTAGCAGTAATGCATGGAGCCCAGGTACCTGGCCACAACGCTGGATCCAGCGGGATGACCAGGAAGTGCATATCGCCCAACCAGCAGTAGGACAGCAGCTCCAGGAAGACCCGCAGCACAGCGCTCAAGTAGTGCTGTGCCCGTTCCACCATCATCTTCAGCGGCTTAAGGGGCTGGGAATTTTCGTTACAGTATCTCTGTATCCACCAGATGATGGAGCTGAAGGCCACAGGACGTCAGCCATGAAGCAGATGCACAGCACAGGCAGCATGTGCCCCTGCAGGGTGTCTGAGGGGAACTGCTCCTGCCAATCAGAGGTTTGACCAGGATGATGTTCTCTGGCAGCTGGTCATCAGAGATGAGTATGCGGTTCAGCTGGTAGTACGTGGTCTTCCTGGGGATCTGCAGCTGGCTCCCTGGGTCTGGACATGCTCATTGTCTGGGCTCTTGGCTCACTTGTTCTATGGCTATGCCATCTGCCGCCCCTTCAGGAACCTGCCCAGCCATGGTGGCGGGGATGCTTCCCCTTGGCCTTGGTGGAGGGCATGAGAGACTCAGTCTTGGTGATGCGCCTAGTGAGCAGCATCTTCTTGGTGAGCATGTCCAGGGCTGAGGTCTCTACCTCCGGGCTGTCCTTGGGCGGTGCTGGGTGCTCCCCTGGGTGGGCATGCTCTGGGGCTCTAAGTGGGTGACACTGTCACTTGGCTATTGCTGACTGAGCTTGGTCTTTTTGGGCACTTCAGCTGGACTAGGAGGCTCCTTTGTTTTGCTTTGTTTGTTTTGTTAACCCTCACCAGAGGTTATTTTTCCACTGAATTTTTAGAGAAACTTGAAGGGACGGGGAGAGACAGACAGGGAGAGAGGCATGGATGTGAGAGAGACACATGGATTGCTTGCCTCCTGCATGTGCCATGGCCAGGGCTGGGGATCAAGCCTGTAATCAACACAGTTGTGCCCGTGACCAGATTTGAACCCGGGACCGTTTACTCCGTGCGCCAACACACTTGCCCTCAGCAGAACCAGCTAAAACTCGGAAGATCCGCGTGGCTCTGGGCACCATGGATGCTCCCCATGTCCATTTCTGAACTGAAAGGTGACAGGCCTTCGCAGTATGGCCTGAGCTTGGGTTTGGTGGTGCTGAGAAGGCTGTTATCTTCTTCCCTGTCGGGGCTACTGTCATTGGTTCTCCAGCATGTTAGACAGAAGGTGCGGGCCCTCCTCTACTTGGGGACATGATCTGCAGGGTCCTGCTCACGGTCCAGGGCCTCCTCCGACACTTAGGCCCTGCTCAGCCAAGCCACTACATTCTGCTTGTCATGGACCGTGTTGTGACTTCCAATAGTCACTGCTTCCTGATCCAGTTCCTATCCATGGGCGGCATCTTCACCGGCCTCCTGCTCAGAGAAGCTCTCATACTCCTTTTTAGAGTAGTGATTTGTAGACTTGGTCTTGGGCCGGCCTACATGGCGCTGCCCACATGGTGAGTGGACTGGCTAGACATGGAGGAGGTCCAGATTCAGGCGACTTTGGGGGAGGGGGTGATGTGGGCCGCCGAGTCTGAAACACTGTCTCTGTGCTGTTTGATGCCTGAGGGCTCACGTGTTTTCTTGCACTTTGGCCATGATTGCAGGCTCCTCTTCGCTGCGGGCCCTGTGGATGCTTCCGTCTGTGTCTGTGAGCTGGAGTGTGCCAACCCTTCAAAGAACAGTCTGAGCTTGGGTTTGAGGGTGCTGAGGGTGCTGTTCTCATCCTCCATGTCTGGGCCACTGTCCCTGGGGTTTTGCAGTGTGTTAAGTAGAAGGTCCAGGTCCCACTCCAACTCTGGGACATGCTCTGCTGTGTCCTGCTCGAGTCCACAGCCTCCTCCAACACTTTGAAATTTCCCAGCCAAGACACCACTATTTCCTTGATCTTTTGTGGCCTGGTAATGCACATCTTTCCTAATATCCATGGCCTCTACTTCTTGAGCATCCCCATGTCAATGCCCTTCTCAGCTAGGTTCGGTCCATAGGTGGCATAGTTGCTGGCCTGTTGCTCAGAGGAGAAGCTCTGATGTACCCCCTCGGAGTAATTAACCCTTGACTTAGCCTTGCATCTGTCCTGTATGGCACTGTCCTCCCAGTGGATGGGCTGGTTGGACAGGGAGCAATGCAGATCTCGGCCACTTTAGCAGAAGCCTCCTCGGCCACTTTGTCCACCCTTCAGGGTTCGCTGCCTGACCTTGGCCATGCGGATGGCGCCCTCAGGGAGTGTCTTCTAGCTCCAGATGGTCTGGTTCTTAAAGCACTTCCTCCAGTGCAGCAGGGCCTGTAGCTTGTTGCCTTCTCACAGAGGAAGTGGGGGTCCTGCAGTGAGGTCAACCCCAGGACTGTCTCCAGTTGTTCACTGGGGAACAGCATACTCCCGTAGGATGTATTGGAGCCCTGCATTTTCACAGTGATCACCATCGATATGAGGTTGGAGTACTGCATCTTCATGGCGATCACCATGGAGATGAGGTCCTTCTCCAACTCTTTGCACACCACCATCTTCATTAAGGTCAGGTTGCACAACCTGGGCACGAATCTGAGGCTAGGGCTGTCCAACTCCTGGGTAGCAAACAGGTTCTTGGGCATTGGTGTTGAACCTGGGCATAGGGATGGGGGAGCGGGAGATGTGGAGACCAGGACTGTGGGCAGCAAGGTAGCTGCATCTGGTTACAACGTACAGGTCCTTCTGCATTCTGTGGTGATGGTTTCTCTTCCTGTGTTGGTACAGAGGAGGGACATTCCCTCAGGGGCAGTTTATGAACTGCCAGGTTGGTTGGGGCTTTAGTTCAGACCAATCCCCTAAGTCCATGATTGGCAACCTGCGGCTCGCGAGCCACATGCGGCTCTTTGGCCCCTTGACTGTGGCTCTTCCTAAGCCTTAGGAGTACCCTAATAAAGTTAATAACAATGTATTCACCTATATAATTTAAGTTTAAAAAATTTGGCTCTCAAAAGAAATTTCAATCGTTGTGCTGTTATATTTGGCTCTGTTGACTAATGAGTTTGTCGACCACTGCCCTAAGCACTCAGTGACTGTTGTCAGGAGGTGGGGCACAAGTGATCCAAGAACTGTGTGTGTGAAAAGGAACCACATGCTCACTGACTAGCTCAGGGAAGCCCTGTGTGGTGTTCTTGCAATCTCAGAGACCTAAAGTTATCAAAAAGAATGTTCTGAAATGAAAACTTTTAAACTAAAAGCAGTTTATAGTGGGTAGTCATGTCCTAGACTGGCATCTTCCCTGACAAAGGTCAATCTTAACCTTCACTGAGCCTGTCTATTGCCTTTTGGCATCTACAATAACATATAATTTGGAATGTCAAAGGAATTTCCCTATTTCCAGGCCCCTCAACACATAGGCAATGCTCTGTGGAGACCACAAATCCCCTCATTCTTACTGAGTTCATTGTTGACTTGTAACTATCCTATATCCACCATGTAAAAGAAGTATGTCTGTGTCATTTTACTGTTTATCCAGTCACAGAGGATTCGCTGCTTTGATTTCTCTGAAACCCTAATGCATCACCACTGGGTTCCCTGTTACCACCATACATCTCCTGTTCTGATTGTAATGTATAAAATAAGGAGCAAAACTGCCAGAGAGAATATCTCAATCCGCTGAGATTTTCATCCTGCCAGTTATTGACAGTGGGACTTAAATAAACGACCAAAATTCTTGACAAGTTTGAATGTTTCATACGTTGACATTTCCTTGACATAGTGGGTCAGGATTCCAAAAGAGCTCACCCAGGACCAACCCGTGGACATGGTGTCAGGATTCAACAAAGGACCCATTGAACTGCTGGTTCCCCACCCATTGGGTGAACCTGGGTGAGTTGTATCTTAAATCCATGACTTTTCCCTTGCTGGTGGTAGAGGGTTAGATTTATTTGAGCTGTATTTTTAAATACTCCAGATAGAACTAAGATTAAGGGTTGGTGGAACTTAGGTTAAGACAAGACAGTAGGAAAAAAATTGGTGGCTGTTGTTAAACTGTGGCTTTCCAATCAGAATTGCGTTCTGAGAATCAGAGCAAAAAAAAACCAAAAAAAACCCCAAAACCCATTATCATTTAAATTAGAGTTGAACTGAATCAACTCCAAAAATACAGTGTCATATTCTCCTTCAAGTCCGAGTATTAGGTATTCTTAGGGGACTAAGAATCTCTGTGGATGTGTGATGTCATTCCTCATGATGTGCAGGAGCCCCAAAGCAAAATTTCAACACAATTGCAACTAAAGTGACTGGTTCTGGTGGGGGAGCACCCATAAGGTTTGGTCAACCGTTCCCTTACCCTGTGGTTGTTTGAGACAGCAGGGAGATCAACCGAGGCACATCAGAGGTTTGAATGTGATTTGAGGGGTGAGAGCCTCATGGAGCTCAACCGATAAGCAACACAGGTTGACCAACTACATTATATAACAATCCTAGAAAATTTGCTCCGATTCTGCAGATATCAGAAAGAAAAGAAAAACCACATACACATACACACAACTACAAAACAACAACAACAAAACACACCTAAAATTAACATGGGAAGTGGTGCCTCCAAGTCCAGGAGATGCCTGATCCCAGCCCTCACTAATATTCCTGATAGGAAGCTTTTACTTACACGTGCTTTACAGAAATGGGAAGATTTAATTAGAAAATATCCTCCAAAAAATGGCCAAAGTGCAGTTTTATTTGTGTGCCTAAATTAATTTTTGGCATGCAATAAAAATTAGGAAAATGCCAGGTCTAACATTAAACTGAATGAATGAATGGAAGCATATCTTGATTTGGAAATCAGGAGATTTTCAGAAGCACATATAAATTCCATTAAAAACAATTCAGGAATTAGAAATTGTATAGACTGTCTCTGAACTCTTCTGAAGGTAATAATTGCCAACACCCCATTCTTCCACCTTCTCTAGTTCTCCCACTATATTCTGCACCCTTTTCCATCCTTCTTCCTTTCCCTTCAGTCCCCTCCACTATCGCTTCCTACTGACTTAAGAGAAAATGAGAATAGGAATTCTAACAACTCCCTTTGGAGAAAAGCTTGTCCCAGCAAGAGAGGAACCAGCAAATGTTCCTGATTTTCTCAATGACCCTGATGGGTTCACAAAGGCATTTAACTCTTAGAATATGTAATCCTGGATATTCTAACTGATTCCAATTAATATAGCTAATGGTTTCTGTCAGCAAATGCAACACAAATTCTAAATAAGGCTTTCAAGAAAATTCCTGTAGAGAAATCTGTTCACTGAAATGGGATGTAGAAAACCAATAACAAACAAACCACACACACACACACACACACACACACACACACACACACACAAATATAGGGTTGATCCATGGGTGTTTCCCTTCTCACTGATAGTTTGGGAGCAGGTGAAATTATCATAGAAAGAGAAGCCACTAAGACCCCTGTAGACACTGGGGCTACTCTATTTATTCCTAACCACAGCCAACTAATTATCTTCTCCTTCAGAGTAAAGCATCTGTGCAAATGGCAGGAATATTTAACCAATGTCTGTTTTTAATGAAAACCTATTTCCAACTAGGGAATGTTACAGCAATATTACCAAATATCTATCTTTGCTAATAAAATATGCCCCAAATCAGCTGATAGGGAGAGGTGTTTAGTTTGCTTATTTGTTTGTTTTATGAAATCAGTGATACCAACACATGCTTTTTCCAGAAGGGTAATATGTATTTGGAAATAAATGAACAATATACTGAGCCCAACAGAGCCTGAGATGAATCCAGCGGTGTGTCCTCAAAGTTGGGGTCATGGCTGCACCCAGGTTTCCTCGGGGGCTCTGGAAAAAGATCTGCTGGTGACATCATGCACAGACATGGAGAGGCATGGGGGAGATGGTGAGCATTCAGCAGGTAAATGAGCCTTTGGCCAGTATTTGACTGAAAAGGAGCCCAGAGTTGGAACCACAGGCATGCACCTCTGTCCAGTGCCCACCCAGGGTGGAGGGAGCTGGGCCCCTTTGTTGTGAGGTCAGGCTTATGCAGTTCTGAACCCAACCCTCAATGGAAAATTGGGAAACTGATGTCCATAGAGTGGCAGATATCACCCAATGTCCATGACATTCAGAGCCCAGAGTTAAGGAATGTTCAGACCTTCCAGCCCAAGGCTCCAACCTCTCCAACAGAGTTGGTCTGGACATTAGAAATCCTGACATACTGGGAAGCTCCTGCATGTTCCTCCGTATCTAGGGCTCAGGGGGGCGCTTTGTTCTGGGACCCAGAAAGAGCACTAGCTTTTTTTTTTTTTACTAAGAGAAATATTTGTATTATTTTATTTTATTATGGTTTAAAGTATAACATATGTTTCCATTTTTCCCCTCGACCCCTCCCCAGCCACCCCCACCTGCAGCACATGCCCCTACCCCCTTAATGACTGTGTGCATTGATTATGCTTATATGCATGCATTCAAGACCTCTGCTTGGTCTCTTACTCTCTCCCCCACTCTCCCCTGCCTTCCTGCTGAGGTTTGATGGTCTGTTTGATGCTTCTCTGTCTCTGGATCGATTTTTGTTCATCAGTTTATGTTATTCATTATATTCCACAAATGAATGAGACCGTATGATATTTATTTATATCTGACTGGCTTATTTCACTTAGCATAATGCTCTCCATGTCCATGCAAGCTGTTGTGAATGGTAATACTTCTTTCTTTTTTACAGCAGCATAGTATTCCATTATGTAGATGTAGGACGGGTTTTTTCCACTCAGCTGCTGTTGGGCACTTACGCTGATGGGAATTTAGGCTGTTTCCAAATCTTAGCTATTGTGCTGCTATGAACACAGGGATGCATATATCCTTTTTGATTGGTGTGTCTGCTTTCTTGGGATATATTCCAGAAGTGGAATTACTGGGTCAAATGGGAGTTTCATTTTTAATTTTTCAAAGAAGCTCCATACTGTTTTCCACAATGCCTGCTCCAGTCTATGTTCCCACCAGCAGTGCACAAGGGTTCCTTTTTTTCCACATAATCATCAGCATTTGTCCTTTCTTGATTTGTGGATGATAGCCATTCTGACAAGTGTGAGACGGCATCCCATTGTGTTTTGAACAAATATATTTTTATTGATTTCAGAGAGAGAGAGAAAAAAATCAGTGATGAGAGAATCATTGATTAGCTGCCTCCTACATGCCCCTATTGGGGATCAATGCCCATAACTGGGCATGTGCCCTTGACCGGAATCGAAGCCGGGACTTTTCATTCCTCAGGCCAACACTCTATCCACTGACTAAACCGGCCAGGGCCCTCGTTTTTGTTTTCATTTGCACCTCTCACATGATTATTGACTAAAACCATGTTTTCACAAGGCCATGAGACATATGCAAACGGAACATTTTTTCTTGTGACTAATAAGAAGAATTTTATTCAACTCACTGAAGTCACATGTCCACATACAACCGTCATCACTCTGGCCAGGCCAGTGAGCTGTGCTAATAACTCCACTCTGGGGCCTTGACCCAAACTCCCCAGACCACCTGGATATGGAATTGGCAGCTGTTAGAAAGGGGGAAATGGAAGTCATGTCCCCCACAAGCCATTGTCAAATAAAATGTCAACTTGTGGTTTCCACTCTGACATATGACCTTGTAAGTTCTTATTCTCATCCTTACAATAAGAAAAAAGATGAATAATCCAAAAAATCAGGACGTCTTTTTAGTTCCACCAGATCATTGAAGTGATATGGCTATGAAATTAATCATTGCCTCTGCAAACTACTGTATTCAGGCTTTGTTAACACAGTACAACCTAGCACTAGCATATGTGTGTGTGCGTGCACACAATCTCTCTCTCTCTCTCTCTCTCTCTCTCTCTCTCTCTCTCTCTCTCTCTCACACACACACACACACACACACACACACACACACATTAAATGACTCTGGGTGGTATTAAAAGAAAATCAGACACCAAGGAGGTGACAATAGGAAGAAAAAGAGGTTGTAGGCACTTTTTCCTTGTGGCATTCCTCCTCCTACTTTATAGCTACTACCTTCATGAGCGTGAATATCGCTAAGAAGCACATGCTGCAATAATCCATTCTGCAGGCAGAGAAGAGACAGGATCTAACAGGCACAATGACTTATCCAGGATCAAGAAGAGGTAAGAATGAGGGGTTGAGTCTGAGCCCTGGTCTGTCTCTTCAAACCTAGTACCCTGGCTGCAGCTAAACCTTGTGGAGAGGGTGTGTTCGTGTCACTGTGTACAATGTTGGTATTCCATGGAGAAGGTAGGTGAGCAGTCAGCAGCCCACAGGACTATCTATAGCTGTTATTAGGTGAGGGGAGTCAGGGAGGCAATTCCAGGAAGTGAGGTCACTTCCTAATAGAACTTGGAACCCCCGTAACCAGGCACCCACTTTCTAGCAACTGCCCAACTGCCACTCACTTGGCAAGAGACAGTTGACAGTTCAACATGTTCTCTTGTTGTGTTCCCAGTTGTGGGGGCTCTGGTTCCCGGAGACCCTGCAGGGAGCGTTGTTCCAGACTCTGTAGACGGTTCACCACTCGTGCCCGACATCTCTGGCCGTTTTCAAGAAGATCCCCTCAGGTAAGTGAAGGTGGCCTGGGTCAGACCCATTCACGCCAGGCCAGCCTCCTCTGTGGGCCATCCCTGTGCAGCCCACATCCCCCCTCTTCATGTGGTGGATAGGGGGTCCTGCAGGGAGAACCGCGGGAGTGTTTGGAGCAGTGGATAACCTCGAGGTCCTGCTGTGATCACACCCCAGGGTAGGGCAGGCAGGTGGAGATGGGGCTCTAGAGGGGTCCCTTATCTATGCCAATGGGAGTCCTAGGCCCTCAGGCTGTCATGCCTTTTCCTTGCCAGTAGAGGTCTCAGCAGATCACATTCTGTGTGTCTGGAGTGGAAAGTCACAAGTTTTAGAGAACCAGCAAAACAGGGCTCTGAGGTTTTCCCCTGGTGACTGGAAACTGTCTGTATAGAGCTCTGCACAGGAGAGCGGACCGGAGCCGACAGATGGGGTCTTCAATTCCACGCCCTTGCAGGCGGCACAGACACCTGAGATATCCTCAAGCCTGAAGCACCGCCGCAGGGTGAGTGTAGGTGCCCAACTGACCCAAACTCCAGGACCCCAGGGAGTCAGCAGGACTCAGGTTCCAGAAGGCACCCTGCTACTCCCCTGGGATCCCTCCTAGTGTCCAGTTCCCAAAGGAATCTGGGTCCTCGTCTCCTCCATGTCAGGAGCTGGGGCCTCCCAGGGCTGCACATTGTATGGGGACCGCGACTGCTTATCACAGAGATCCACGTCTTTTTTCTGTGGGACCTGGACTTAAAACCTTCCATTGCCATGACGACGGTGCCACACTAAACATGCCACATGTCCTGACATCCAAATCTTGCCCCCCCAGGAAAAGCCTCTGTGTGCTCATCACACATTGGGGTGTTCTGTCAGAAATCGCACGGGTGACACTGTTAATACAAGCATGTGCTGTTTGTCCTCTGCTAAGACAATGACCTAAGATACTAATGTGCTTCATATTCCTCACCTGCAATTCTACTTTTCCTGCCAAGAACCTTTTCTCTTATTAATGTGAAAAACTTTCAGAGCTCTGAAAAATGTGTGTGTGTTTATTTGATCCAAAATGTCAACAATTGTGAGCGAGAAAAATCTCAATGGGATGAGAAAATGCTCCTGAGAATGACAATTTTGCACCTCATTTTATACAATACAAGCAAAAGTGCAGACTTATGTGGGTTGCTTGAAATCCATGGGTGATAGATTAGGGAGACAGGAGAAAGCAAATTGGAGACACTTCTGTGATTGGAAAAAGGGTAAAATGATAGGCACATATTTCTTTTACAATGGTGGACGTAGGATAGTTTCAAGTCAACAATGAACTCAATAGCAACGAAGGGATCTCTGATCTCCGCAGAGCACAGAACAGTGCCTGAGAATGAGGTGTCCAAAATAAGGAAAATCAAATGATATGTTATCATAGAGGCAAAAAGGCAGTACACACACTCAGTTAAGGTAAAGATTGGTCTTTGTCAGGGAAGATGCCACACAAGGATCTGACGACCCATCATGAGCTCCTGTTAGTGTTTTAATTTCAGACCATCCTTTGTAGTTACTTCAGGTCTCTGAGTTTGCAAGGCTGCCTTGCAGGACTTCCCTGAGCTAGTCAGGTCAGCATGGGGCCCCTTTTTCATTCACACATCCTCCTTTTATTCAGAAATCAATACAAATTATGCATTGATGATGAGTGTTAGTGTTATGTCTTCCTGAACAATGGACCATTCGGGATAAGGTAAGACTATAACCTTAAATGGCATTCAAAGTGGAATTTTTATTATTAATCAAAATAAAAAGGCAGGTGCATGGGAGGCATGAGATCCTATGTGCTCTTGTTAAAAAATATTCTGTATCAATTTTATATTTTGAGCTAACATGAGCAGAGTCCGTTTGCTGCTTGTCTTAAGTTTTGGTATTTTGTATCTAGTATAACATTTACATACCAGGAACAAAAGCAAAAACATTAAAGCAGGAACACTGCTTAGGAATAGAAAATGTCTACTACTAGACAAGAAAGTGACTAAGGAAAATAAGCATCCCAGCCAACCAAAAACCCTTTGCATGTATTTTCATAATTGCTTATTAAGCTAATTATATGTTTTCTTCTTCATCCACTGTTCCTTGTACTTATGCTATGTTTGACCTGAAGAATTAAGACTCTCTACTGTTTCCTTTCCATACTGATCATTAGAATGTACTTGTCTAGTAGGTGGGAAAACTTAGCAGATATCAAAATTCAACTACTCATAAGTAATAAGGTGTGTAATAAAAATATAAAAATCAGTTGGTGTACATATAATCAATAACAGTTAGGAGATAGAAGAAGAAGGTTTGAGCAGCAGTAATCTGTCAGCATCCAGGCCTTGTTGACTTCTTGGGAAAGCTGTCAGCCCCCACGGCCAGTGGTTTCTCATCCTTGACAAGTCTTCAGTCTCCTTGGTGGATGGAGGGCAGTGTCAGTGACAGATATCCATTTATGGTTAGGCCTCTCATAAGGTAACATCCTTTTTAACACATTGGAGAGAGTCTTTAATTAATGTGTTTCAATAAACAAAATCTCCAGGTTGTAGGTTTTGGTCCTTGAAGTCTTTGTCTCTTGGGATTACTGTGAAATGAATGCCACTAATGTATCATTGCCTCCAACCTTCCTAGTGAGTCATGGATAGTAATGTAGAATTTCTGCTTTTCAGTTTTCCTTATATTTGAAAAACAAAATGATTTAAAAATCAGCAGTATTTTAAACAGAGTCATAACAATAATAACTATCTTCTCTTCATTTAGTTCCCTACCCATTTTGTTGTTTATCCTGGTTATTTGCTAGTATTTTCGTGAATTCACTCATTCCTTAGAGATCTATACTTCTGCATTCAGTTCAGAGATGTGACCTGTGTAGAAACCTGTTACTTAGAGTAAGTCAAGCCCTGACCAGTTTGGCTCAGTGGGTGGAGCTTAGACCTGAGGATTCAAGGGTCCCAGGTTCAATTCAGTTCAAGGGCATATACATTGGTTGCAGGCACATTTCCAGTAGGGATTGTGCCAGAGGCAGCTGATCGATGTTTTTCTCTCATCAATAAAATATATGAAAAGAATAAAAAAATAGAGTAAGTCAAGAGTCCTTTTCATGAATTTTTCTAAAGATGTAACATATTTGAAAATGCAGTAAAGTAAAACAATATCTATGAACGACAAAACAAAGTGGTATGGTTATAGTTTTGATTGCAATGCAATTGATGAAAAACTGCCTTTTTGGTAAAATATAACATTTCAAGGCAATAATTTTTGGATAACAACAATTACTGTAAATTTACAGAGAACGATATGAAAATATATAAGTATATGTATATATTTGGATTCAATACATAATTTCAATATAAAAGGAACAGAAAGCATGTAAGATTTTAAAACATTGTCCATGGCTTCTTGTATTGAGAATTGGATATAATTCATCAACTTCCAATGTTTGTGCCACAAATACCCGGAGTCGAACTGCCAGACACCCTCACAGGGAACCATCCTCTTGGCTGGCCTGGTGTCGCTGACACCAAGACCACTGTTACAACAGAGTGTTTCCTATTTGAAATTTTCTTGAATCTTTGTACATTCCTTCCTAGGGCAGGTTGAAATCTTTAGAACATCCATTTTAATAAAAATATAGGTACACAAATAGCACAGTTATTTATATTTTTAATTTTTTAAAGCTTCTCAGGTAATTTCAAGCATATTAAGTAGTCCTAAATTAGTCAAAAACGTTTCTCTAATAAGGAGAGAGAATAAATCCTTGAGGTACTCCAGTGCCCATTGGAATTGACTCAACGTCATCTCCTGTTTTAAAAGTATCTTACAATAGAAACTTTGGGAAGGTTGCAAATATACTTGTGCAAAAGATTATACCATGGACTTTTTGTAAATCTACGTAAAGCAAACACAGACTTAGGGTAACTAACTCTAAAAGATATTAATCATACTTGCAAGCAGTTGTAATATTAAGTATTTTGTCCAGACTACAGAATTCTCCTTAATTTACATAAGCATTTAATCTTTGTAGGCCAATAAAAGATTATATCCTAGTAATGTCATATGGAGGCTGACAATTCACCACACATAACACACAGATGAACACATATCACACAAAAACTATACACACAATTTGAATTATTTTTTTGGTAGAGAAATAAAAGAATATTTTTATATAAAACTTTCACAAAATTGTATAGCCTATACCCCCTTTTACAAACCTTTCCTCACCTTTTACAAACCTTCTTACCCATTCAGAAATAACTATCCTTAGAGAAACTTACATGTGACCTTTTCCCTCAAATATGACTCTCCATACCTCAAGCCTTCTATTGTCATAACTGTATAATTTCTTCCAACTTAACCGGAACTTTTAACTGTTAGGAGCATTAATTTCCAGTCATAAGCACACAAGTGAACAAACAGCATTCCTTAGATTGACGTTGATGAACATATTTTAATCAAACTCTTACTTTGAAAAAACACACCTTCAGCAAAGCAAAAAACATTACATCAACAGCTCCAAATCCATTTTACAGACCTTCTGCAATTAAAAGACCCCCAAAAGCAGTGAACTTCAGACTTGTCTAGCAATCAGTGTGTCAGTATTCACGTTATTTCAAAATGTGTAGACATTTAATAGCTTTCATTAAAACTTACTAAGTTAGAAATATATAGTGGAAAAAGCTAAAGAGATTTGTGTAGGTGGGTAAGGTATTGTTTTTTCTATTGGGATAAGTCATATCTTCCAGAGATCTGTATTTTTAAAAATGGCCTAGACAAGACGTCTTGGTGAACTCAGGTATTTTCACTTCAAGGGTTCTGGGACTTTGGTTGCATGAAGCCAATTATCTGTAAGACTCCAAAATGAATAGGGGAGGTTTGGGGAATGGAGAAGGACTTTGTGGGCTTTGAATTGTTTCTGGAGCAAAACCTATGGCACCTTGAAAACTTCATTTGTAAAACAAGGATAGTCATTTTCAATACCTCAGGAACTGGGTTGCCCCCCCGACAAATGTTAGCAAGGGATTGACAAATGCATTCACCCATTTTTGGATGTTTTCTTTCTATTTGGGAATATTTTTCTAGTTTCCAGAAAGCTCACAACTCTGAGAGGTATAAAGACTTTTAGGTATATGAAACCGCCGTCTGTCTCCCCTGGGAATGGCAACACAGGTCCCAGGTACGAGATAGTCTTAAAGTTAATGGTGCCAAAGCCTCTCTATTACCCACTTTATATTGCAACCAGGTAATTGGTGTAACAAAAGCAGATTGGCTTCTTGTTTGAGGCACTCAGGGTCAAGTTACTCCCCTTGGTGAACATGTACCCCAAAAGAGAATTCTCACTTCACTATGGGCTGGTCCCCCATCTTTAGGCAGACATATGAGCAAGCCTAGTGTTAGAGGCATGTCTGCAGGTCTCTGGGCTGTTTGGGGCCATTCTGAGTAGGGTGGGTACCCTGTTCAGCCATCTCTCAGGGTCTTGTGGAAGATAATACTGAAGAAGAGATGATTAGCAAACATTCGGTCAGTCTCAAGCTTAGTTTCCCCCTCGAAGGTTCCTTTAAAATCATTACTTTCCCTTTTGGTTCAGTATCTGGTTCATTTATTCTAAGTATATATGTTACTATTCTGGAGAAAGCATATGTCAGCATCACTGATTTCATTAAACAGTAAAAAAAAAAACACTCACTAAAGAGGGGAATTGGGGAAGATTTGATAAGCAAACCATATATATTCTCATAACATTCCCTAGTTGGAAGGAAACAGGTTTTGATTAAAAAACAGACATTTGTAGGAAAGCTTTATTCCGATGGTGAAAGCAATTAATTGGTTGTGGTTAAAAAGAAATAAAATAGCCTCAATATATACAGGGTACTTAGTGGCTTCTCCTCCTCCCCCTTTTTTAAAATCTATTTTTTATTGATTTCAGAGAGGAAGGGAAAGGGAGAGAGAGATAGAAACATCAATGATGAGAGAGAATCTCCAATTGGCTGCCTTCTGCACGCCCCCTAATGGGGATCAAGCCTGCAACCTGGGCATGTGCTCTTGACCAGAATCAAACCTGGGACCCTTCAGTCTGCAGGCAACACTCTATCTCCTTAGCCAAACTGTATAGGGCAATGGATTCCCTTTTAATGATCATTTAAAAATCTCCCAAAGTATCAGTGGGAAGGAAAAACAAGCTTGGAGCAGCCCTAGGCATGTTTCTGTTTGTATCCTTTTTCTAAATCCTGTTTCAGTTTCCTATATCCCTAAAGTGTGGAGGCTTCTCTATACGAGATTTCTACAAACCTTATTTAGTAATTCTCTTGCTTTTGCTCCCAGAAACCAGGAGTATATTAATTGCAATAGGTTAAAATAGCCAGGATTACATGTTCCATCAGTTAAATTTCTCTGTGAACCAATCAGGGCCATAGAGAAAATGGAGGATGATTGCTGATTCCTCTCTGGCTGAGAGCAGCTTTTCTCCAAAGGGAGTTGGCAGAATTCCTAATCTCATTTTCCCTTAAGTCAGTAGGGAGGGGCAGTGGAGGGGACAGAATGGGAAGAAAGAAGGGAAGGGAAGGAACACATCTAGACAAGGAAGCTCAGAGAGCAAAAGATATAGGGGACGTGCTATAGAAGGGGGAGGATGGGGTGTTAGCATGTATTAGCTTCAGGAGAGTTGGAAGATAATCTCTGAAATTTCTTGTTCATTTATTTTTTAAAGAGAATTTGCCTGTGCTTCTCCTGAGAAGTTTCTAATTTCCAAATCAAGATGTGCATCCTATGCACTCAATCAGTTCAATTTTCAGGCCGCCATTGTTATAGTTATTTGTTTCTTTTGTTTTATTTTGCCTGTGAAAAATTAATTTAGGCACCCAAAGAAAACTGTATATTGGCCATTACTCAGTTGATATTTTGTAGTTAAATCTTCCTACATTTACCCTTCTGTAAAGCACTTGCAAGTCAAGGCTTCCTATCAGGAATATTAATGAGGGCTGGGGCCTGGGAGTTCCCAGCCATGGAGGCACAACTTCCCATGTTAATTATAGGTGTGCTTGTTGCTGTTGTTTTTATTGTTTGGTATCTTCAGAGTCTCAGCACAGTTTCTAGGAGTGTTATGTAGTGGGTTAAAATTTGTTGCTTTATGGGTTGAGCTGCAAGTTGCTCACTCCCCTAGAGTCTCATTCAACCTTCTTATGTGCCTCAGTTTCTCTCCTTGCTGACTAAACAACCAGAAGGGCTACCAGCAGAGGTGGACTAAACCTCATTAGTGCTCCCCCTGAAGAGCCAGTTAGTTTAATTGCAGTTGTGTGGGAATTTCCTTATGGGGCTCCTGCATGTCATGAGGAATGACCTCTGTCACATCCGCAAAGATCCTCAGTTGTCTAAGAACATCTGAGATTCATGCAGGAAGGAGGATGTGCCCCTGTATCTTCTGAGCTGAACAAGATCAGCTCTCACTTAAACAGCTAAGGTGTTTGCCCAGACTCTCAAAAGGCAAATCCTATAGAAAAGCCAGGGGGGAAAACCAGTCCCATTTTCCCTCCTGTCTCTCCATAGCCTGGGATCTATGAACTGTTAACTTTTGTTCCGCCAAGAGTATTACAAAATATGGCTCCAATAAAGTCAGCAACACAAGCAAGGGAAGGTCCTGAATCCAACAGACAAGAGTCACAGGTTCACCGGCAGGCAGGGAACTGGTGCGTCAATGGACCCTTTGCTGGATGCCAGCACCGGGTGTAGGTCTGCAGGGTGGTGCTGGGTGAGATTTTCTGGGATCCTGCTGTATTGTGCCAAGTAAATGTCCATGTCAGAAGCATTCAAAACTGTGAACAATTGTTGAGATTTTATCTGAGCCAAATGGTCATTTGCCTTGAATCAAAACCTCAATGGATTGAAATAATGCTCTGGAGAATGGCACTTGTCACCTTTTTTTAGATATTACGGTCAGAAGTGGCGATGTATGTGAGTTGCATGAAATCCATTGGTGATAGATTGGATGAAAAGTGAAATGACAGACACATACTTCTTTCCCATAGGGGGATATAGGACAGAACAGCCAACAATGAACTCAATAACAATGAGGGGATTTGTGGTCTCCACAGAGCAAAGAGTATCCAAAAAAAAGGAAAATTCCTTTGACATTCCAAAGCTATGTTCTTGTAGATTCCAAAAGACAGTAGACAGTCTCAGTTAAGGTAAATAATGACCTTTTTTGCAGAAGATTCCAACCTAGGACCCAGCGACCCACCGTAAACAGCTTTTAGTTAAAACGTTTTAATTTCAAAGCATCTTTGTGATAACTTTAGGTCTCTGAGGTTAAAAGACCATCACCCAGGCCTTCCCTGACCTAATCACAGATTAGCGAGTGGCCGCTTTTTGTGTGGCCACACTCTCCTTTGATTCACTCATGCCCCACTTCATGCACCAATCATGTCCCTCCTCTGTCCCACCACAGGAGAAAAAACCACCAACCCTGAGTAGGAAAAGGTCCAGTAGGGTGCCAGCAGCTGCAGCTTCCTCACGAACTGTGGGCCTGGCCAGCACGTCCACGGTGCTCAAAACACTGGTGCCCCAGAACCTGTTCGCCACCTGGGAGGTGGACTGCTCCAGCCCCAGCTGCGTGCCCAGGTGGTGTAGTCTCACTGTAACGAAGCTAGTGATCTTCAAGAAGCTGGCCAAGGACCTCAACTCCGTGGTAATTTCCGTGAGGATGCGGGACTCCAAGGGCATCCTGAGGTCCCAAGAGATTGTGCTGCCCCGCAGTAGACCAGTGCACACCAACCTGGCACTCACCTTCTCCCTGCAGTACAACCACTTCCTCAAGGGAGAAGGTAACAAGCTCCTGATCATGCTGGAGCAGAGGAAGTGCTCTAAGAACAGAAACGTCCTGGGCTACAAGACACTGGCCTCTGGCGCCATCCACATGGCTGACGTCATGCAGCGAAACCCCAGGTGTGGCCAGATGGTGAGCCTCTTTCGCAGCATCAAGGAATCCTCCACTGCGGTGGCCGAGATCTGGATCTCCTCCCTGTGCAGTGAGCCCATCGAACACGAGGATAGTGCCATGCAGGTCAGCCCTAAGGCCAAGGCGGCAGGGAACTACGAGGGGCAGGATGAGCTGCAGGCCAGCGGCAGGGGAAAGCACAGACAGGACCTGCATAAGGATGCCTTGGAGAAGGGGGAACCAAAGAAGCAGCGGCCATCCATAGGAGGAAACCTGAAGCTGAAAGTCCTGGCGCTGTTTCACAGGTCCAAAGTGTCAGAGAGGGACCTTCGGTCTGACATGATGGGGAAACGCAGGAAAAGTGACCCATACCTGGAGGATGATGAGAGCGTCCTCAGCACCCCCAGGCCCAAGCTCAGGCCATACTTGGATGGCCTGTCAGACTCCAGTTTGCAGACGGAGATGTGGGGCAGCCACAGTGACAGGACCCAAACAGAGCCTCTGAGTCTGCCCCACATGCACGAGAATTCGTGGGCCCTGGGAGGCAAGCAGCCAAGTGAGACGGACAATGGATTTGTGGCCCACAGCACACCCACCAGCAAGGTGGACAACATCCAGATCTCTCTGTCCATGCCGCCCATCGACCAGGAGGACAGCGCCAGGCAAGCCAGTCCCGAGGCTGAGTCCTCGGACAACTACTCTGAGTGCATGTGTGAGAGCTTCTTCTCGCAGCGGGAGGCCAGCTACCACACCGCTGACCAGGAGGAGGGTGACTGTGATGAGGGGACTCTCATATTCACAAGGAGCACCCTGACCACGCAACAGAACTACCACCAGAAAGTCCTGTTATGGCTGCGCACAGTCCAAGGTTCGGAGGAGGTCCTGGACCCTGAGCAGGACCATGGGGAACATGTCCCGGAGGTGGAGGAGGACCTGGACCTCCTGTATGACATGCTGCCGAACCCCAGTGACAGTGGCACAGACACTGAGGACAATGGCAGCGTCCTCAGCACCACCATACCTAAGCTTCAGCCATACTTTGAGGGGCTGTCTAGCCGCCCAGGCATGAAGGACAATCACAGTGTCCTCAGCAGCCCCAGTCCCAAGCTCAGGCCATACATGGAAGGCCTGTCAGACTCCAGCTTGCCGATGGAGATGCGGGGCCTCCACAGCACCAGGATCCAAAAGGAGCCTCTGAGTCTGGCCCACCCGCCTGAGAACGCGAGGGCCCCGGGAGGCAAGCAGACAAGCCACAGTGACTCCCAACTTGTGGCCTACAGCACACCCACCACTAAGATTCGAATGGCCTCCCTGTCCCGCCAGCCTATCGATCAGGAGGCCACTGCCATGCCGGCCAGCACTAAGGCCCAAACCTCGCATAACCACCTCGCCAGCACATCTGAGAGCTGCTTCTTTGAGCAGCCGGCCAGTCACAATGCCGTCCACAGGCAGTCCCAGGAGAATAACTTGGACCAAGGGAATCTCATAGTAAGAAGGAGGTGCATGAACAGGCAACACAATTACCACCAGGAAGCCATGGCATCTATGCTCAGGGCCCAAGTGTCAGAGAAGGTCATATCCTCAGAACAGGCCCTTGTGAGGCATGTCCCCAAAGTGGAGAAGGCTCTGCACCGTCGGTATGATATTGTGCTGAGCTCTAGTGACAGTAGCCTAGACACGGAGGACGATATCAGTGTCCCCAGCACCCCAAAGCCCAAACTCAGGCGATACTTTGACAGCATGTCAAGCGATAGTAGCTCTGACTCAGTGGCCCACACAATTCGCTCCCCTGGGAAGCAGCTGGCACAGCTGGAGGACAACCGGGAGGCAGGGTCCTCCGCCCAGCATTGGTTCACCAAGAAGCTGCCATCCATAGTGCGCTTCACCAAGTCTCTGGTCCTGCCCTCCAGCAGGTCCAAGAGGAAGCAGGCTGGCCACCGGGGCTGCGGCACAGCCCTGAATGAGTGGGTCAACAGAATGGGCAACGAGAGCCCATACCCACAGAGCCAGTGGCAGATCCCCAGGAAGCCCATCCGTGACCAGCTCCACAACATCCTCATTTGCCAGGACAAGATGCCCGAGAACATCATCCTGGTCAACACCTGCGCCTGGCAGGGCCAGTTACTTTCAGACATCCTGCAGGGGCACTCGCTGCCCGTGGTGTGCACTTGCTCCACAGATGACGTCCAGGAGGCCTTCAGCATCATCGTCTCACACATGCAGAGATACTGCAACTGCGATTCCCAGGCCCTGACGCCTGTGAAGATGGCGGTGGCAGGGGCACAGCCCTACTTCAACGCTGTGCTGCGGGTCTTCGTGAGGCAGCTGTCCCAGCAGCCACCCCAATGGCTAGACTACATGCGCTTCCTGGTCATCCCGCTGGGTCCCCACCCCTTGGCCAGCTACCTGGGCTCCATGGACTGCCGCTACAACAACTTCTTCCAGGACCTGTACTGGCGGGACATGTTCAACAACCTGGAGTCTGAGAACACCTTGCAGGACACACAGGACGTTGTGTCGAGAATCTCTGAGTACGTTGCAGGGGCCAACTGTGTCTACCTGCTGCCCATTGCTGAGGCCATTCTCATGTCTAAGCAGCAGCGCCCCAATGAAAAGTCCACACAGCTCATCCCCTTTGTGGGGGCAGTGAAGGTTGGAAGAGTGGAACCATCTGCAGCCATGTCAGGAGGCTCAGATGATGTAGTCACCTCATGCTCCGGTGAGCTTCTGTCCCCTACCGGGAAGGCCTCACCCAACACACTCTCCCCCGCATCAGTGAGTGGGAGCCTGTCCTCCACCAGTCAGAGTGTCCATGCACAGATGATGGAGCTGCAGGTGGATTACTGGACAGCAGCCCAGCCAATAGATACGAAGAGAGTCACAGAGAAGAAACAGCTGCCTACCACCAAAAACACACTCAAGTGCTTGTTCCAGTCTGTCCAGGTCAGCAGGCTGCCCCGCAGTGGTGAGGGCACAGCAACACCTGCCTTGTCCATGGCTGTGGTCACCAAGGAGAGAAAAAAGAAGGCGCCCAAGAAAACCACGGACGAGAATGTGGAGTCCCAAAGCCAGTGCATCCAGGGCATTGGTCGCCTGGTTTGCAGGGCCAAGCACCAGCAGAGCATGCTGCCGGTCGTCATCGATGGCGTCGAGTGGAATGACGTGGCGTTTTTCCAGTTGTCAGCCCAGTGGTCCTCCCACGTCAAGCACTTCCCCATCTGCATCTTCGGACACAACAATCCCACCTTCTAGCCCTGCCCCTTCCCCTGCCCTTCACTCTGCCTTGGCCAAGACCAGAAGGACCCAGCTGCTTTTCTGTGAACAGTTCAGTTTACTATAGACACAGACCCTGGGAACGCAAAGAGAATGTGCTCACAGCCTGGAACCTAAGGGGGTTGCCCCTCCCTGGGAGCTCCGCAATGCTCTGTTCAGTAACCAGAACGCTGTGGCGGGTGGGACTCAGCAGGGCAGTGTTGAGCTGGAGCATCATGGAAGATGTGTTTTGGCCTCCGGATGCCCAACATTCTCAGTGAGAAGGGTTCTGGCCTTGAAGACCTGCCCTTCCAGGAAGCCAGGACTCTGCTTCCCTGGGAGACAGCTCCAACCTGTGCCCAGACTCAGAGGTTGGCAGCCAGAGGTCAAGGGCTAGCCTCTGATGGCAGTATTCTGAGCAGAACTTGGAGTCCAGTCAGCCCAGCCCTGGGGAAACAGCTGCCGGACAGCCAACTGGTCTAGCACCACCTACTCAGGGTTACCAGTGAACTCCAGCCTCACAGGCAGAAAGAGAAAAGACCTGTATGGTGCGCATCGCCCTAGCACACTGGCTAGACAAAGTGGTCGATTACTTGAGGAGGGAACCCACCTTCGTTCCTGTTACTACAGAACATTTGTTACCACCCAGCAGCTGTGGAACCAGTTATTTACCAGGTGAGCCCCTCCCCCTCCAGAGCACATGCTCACCAGGCCACCTGTTGGCTGTTTGCCTTCAGGTCACTGCAACTCTCTGAGTGTTTGTTCCTCTGATACCTCCGAGAAGCAGGGAGCAGGCTCATAGGGTTATTGTAGGGACTCGCTGGGTTCCTCCCTGGTAAGTGTTCTCTGGTAGCCTAGGCAGTGGAGAAGTCTGCTGCAGGGGCTGTGATTGAACCAACTGGTCATTTTCTGTTTCTGCTGAAGAAGCCACTGCCAAATTGTGATTCTCTTTGGGGCCTTGGGTTTAGCTCTTTTCTAATATTCCAAAGAGATTGGAGATACTATTAGGGGGTCTCTGTCCCAGGTGAATCCAGATTAGAGATGCCAGGGGTGAGCAGTGGGGCCCAGGCTCACTCAGCAATCTGAGGTGGGGCTGGTTTGGGCTCATTCAATCAGCACGTATATTAGAAGCCCTGCCTGGTACAGAAATGTTTCTAGGCACTGACCATAACCCAGTGCTCAGAGCAGACCCCAAGCCTGCACTCCAGAGCTTCCTTCTGGGAGGGAGCGATTCAGTCCCACTAGGCTGCACAGGCTCATAGTGTCCACAGAACACCTGATGTGACGTCCTCCTGGCCTCCTCTCCCTATGGCTGCATCTTCGCGCATTGTGAAGAGGATGGTAAACCTCTGTTCAGCAGAAAACGTGAGTCAGTTTTGGATCCGATCCATGAGGGGAGTATGGAGACTGTGAATTCAAGGTGTTGGCAAAACCATGGATCCCACTCATGGTGGGATTTCTGCAAGAGGCAGAGGTCGGAGGGCTTCCCTAGAAAAAAGGACATGAGTCAGACAGCTGTGCAAGTGGATATGGGTGGTGTGGGTGAGTGGGAAGGTCAGTGGACAGACAGCCCCTCAGACAATTCATAGCCTTCCACTCCTAATTCTAGCCCAGTCTGCACCCCTATCCCGGGACCTTGCTCCCTAATCTGGTAGAACCTCCGCAGTGGCAGCTTGGGGTACCCCACCCTGTGGGAGTTGAGTTTCAGTGGGAGGCAAAGAACCACACAGGACAGCTAGTGAATGAGGCAGCATGTAGGTGCAGGAGCCAAAGTTTGAGGTGATAGGAAGGCCCTGGGGTTTGTTTGTTTGCTCACTGGTCAGTATTCCTGAAGCACCTGCTCAGTGCCAATGAGTGACATGAACTGGGTGGACACCAGGCCTCTCAGTCCTAATGGGAGGGAACAGGGACACTGCGAGAGCATGTCAGGTTCCCCTGAAGAAGGGGACAGGTGGTTCCCTCATTGATCCCGAGCTGTCAGGTAGGAGGGCTTCATGCCAACCATTCCTGGGTGACCAGGCCCATCTCTGCCAGGACTGCCAGACTGAAGGTGGACAAGGAGAAGGTCTGGCTTCCGGATGGGCAGGAGCAGCAGGCATAGGACCCCAGGCTCTCTGAGTGGTGCTGTGGGAGGGCCGTGTGGAAGGGAAAGGCAGGCCTCACATTCTGCTGCTCACCTATCTCTCTCCCCAGGGCCATCTCCTGCATCCTGAGCATCTGGCTGGACCAGCACCTTCCGAATTTCCCAGCCTGATGATGCTGTTGGCTTCCATAGAGCTCAACTTGCAGTCTCCTACCTGCCAAACAAGGCCCAGTGCCTCAGCGGGAGCACCTGAGCCCACTGAGGCCGAGACAGGAGGAGGAGGAGGCCTCTGGGGGTGGTGTGGGTGAGTGTGCCTTTGGAAGGCACACAAAAGGCAGTGAGGGTGGTAACATGTCCTCTTCTTGCATCGACAGAACCAGCTCCAGAAGAACACCAGGAAAACCCACAAGGGCAACGCCACCCTAGTGGCCTCTCCAGAGCCAGAGCCGGATCCAGGCCCAGCTTTCACTGAACTTCAAGAGGCAGAAGAACCACCTGCAGCATTTGAGCAACTCACCCCAGCATCTGTGCGGCCTGTGGTGCTAGATCCCAGGCCAGAGCGCGTGTCAGCAGCGATAGCAGAGAGGGCGCCCTCCTAACCCCATTTAGACACAGTGTTAAATGTGTAATATTCTTGTTACATATGTTTATAATTTTACAATATTTAATGACATACAGTGTACCGTAGAGAAAATATACTGAAGTACTAAACAGAAAGTTAATTTAGAGTCTATAAAATTTAACCCTAAAAACCCTCAAAGCTTTGAGCAAGTCTGTTTTTCTGGACCCTGACCCACCCAGAGAGAACTGCCCTCACCTTCTCCACCTGCCCTCCCTGGAGCCAGGACTCTGCTTCCCAGGGAGCTGGATCCACCCTGTGCCCAGACACAGTGCTGAGCTCCCAGTGGGGGCATCCTAAGCCCAACATGGACGCCTGTCAGCTCACCCCTGGGCCTCCATGTTGTCCCCAACACCACTCACTCAGGCTTCCAAATAAGCTTGACCTTCACAGGGCAAAAAAAAAAAAAAAAAAAAAAATTAAAAATTAAAATGGACATGTAAGGTGTAGACCTCCCAGGAAGAGTTAATGGAAAAACTGGTCAAATACTTGGTGCCCAGCTTACTGGGCAGCGTCCCCACCTTGGTCTGCACCCACAGTTCTGTGTTAATACAGAACTTTTGGGACTCACCAACGTGTGTGGGACCAACCATGGACCAGGTGAGCCCTGCCCCTCCACAGCACAGTGGTCACTCAGCCACCTGCTTGCTGTGAGTCTCCAGATCCCTGCATGTCCCTGAGTGTTTGTTTCTCTGAACATGGGGAGAGCCTAGGCCCAGCTTCATAGGGTTATTGTAGGGACTTGGGGCGGCGGGAGGGGGGTTCCTCCCAGGAAAAGGCCCGCTGGAAGCCTGGACTCTGGAGAGCTGTGCTGGTGGAGCTGTGGTTGTTCCAATTGGCCATTTTCTCTTCTTTTAAAGAAACTTGTGCCTTATTTGTGATTCTCCTCAGGACTTAGGCTAAGCTATTTTCCCTTTTGATAAAGACGTTGGAGATTCCATTAGGGGTCTCTGTCCAGGGTGAAGCCAGATCAGAATTCCCAGGGGTGAGCAGGGGGACCCAGGCTCAGCCAGCCTTCTGAGATGGGGCTGGTTTGGGCTCATTCATTCAGCAAAGGCCCTGACCACAGGACTGCACTCCAGTGCTTCCTTCTAGTCAGGAGTGATTTCAGTCACACTGGGCTGCACAGCCAGGTAGCATCCACAGTACAGCCCATATGACTTCTTCCTCAAAGTATCGCTGATCTACACGTACTGTGAAGCAGAAAGTGGATCTCTAGACCAGCAGAAAAAGTGAATGGGCTTTGGATCAGAGCCTTAAGGGGAGTATGGGGACTGTGAGTTGGAGAAGCTGGCAACACCCTGTATCTCATGCCTTGTGAGATTTCTGCCAGAGGGCAGAGGTCTGAGGGCTTCTGCTAGAAAAAAAGGGAGGGAGTCAGAGAGCTGTGCGTGTGGATTGGGTGGTGTGGGTGAGTGGGGATCAGGCTGGCCCACACAGAAAAGAGCTCCCAGAGGCTGAGCTTAGGCAGAAGCACAGAGCCACTCAGGTCATTGCCCAGGGCCTGCAGTCTAGAGGGCTTCCTGGGGTGGGGCCTTGAACTGGGACTTCCGTGATGGAGATGGGAGGTTTCTTCCTTGTAAGGCACACAAAAGGCAGTCATGGTGGTAACATGTTCTCTTCCTGGATCTACAGAAGCAGCTCCAGAGCAAGATGAAGAAACACCTAAAGCGGCAACGCCTACTCTCTTGCCCTCTCCAGAGCCAGAGCCGGCTCCAGGCACAGCCATCACTGAACTTCCAGATGTGGACCCACCTGCAGCTTGTGAGCAACGCACCTCAGCTCCTTTGGAACCTGTGGTCTTAGATCCTGGGCCGCAGCGTGTGTCAGCTGCCACAACAGAGAGGGCTCCCTCCCTCATTTATATGAAGTTTTAAAATATTTGTGTTCATCATACATATCTTTAACTTTATGTATTTTTTCATACTATTCAGTAACATTCAGTCTAATTAAAGAAAATGTAATGAAATACTCAAATATAAATTTAATTTAGTTTCCATAAAATTTAACTCTACAATCCTTCAGAGACTTGAGCAAGTCTGTTTCTTCTGGGCCTGCGTCGTGTTACTATGAGTCATAGTTTGGGAAGAATGAGTCTCTCAGGAGCCATCTGCTCTAAGGATGTGATGTTCTTGAGGCCCAAGACAATGGGACTTTGGGGGAAATTGACCCACCAGCATTGGGGCAGGGACCCTTGATGTCAGGGCTGCAAACCCACATTTTGTTTGACTTCATCTCCCACCAGCACATGGACAAAGCCTGGCCTTAAGCGCCCCCTGGAGTCCACGTTGCAGAATGCTGTAGGGTTTAACCAGCAGAGAGCAGTTCCTGAACCCTTACTGACACCTGCACCTGGACAGAAAGTCCACCCTGCCCCACGGGCACTGAACAGCTTTCTGAGCATCTCCTCTGTGGGCCCACAGCACTGAAGAGGGGACAGGGAATGTCCCAGGGCCCGGGGTTCACACTCATCTCCTCCACAGGCACCGCTTCGAAATTTCCTCTGGGGTTAGAGCCTCTGTCTGTCTGCCCTCAGACCCTAGGCTCTGGTTCAGTTGGGCTTTTGCCTGAGGCTCTTCTGACTCTCCAGAGCCCAGCAGCCATTCTTTCTCACGCCCCAAGGCTGAACAAGGTTGTGGAGACAGCCTGGCTTCTCCTTTTCCATCAATCCTCCTCAGTGCTCTGAACCATCCTGGTGAGGATGGCCTAGCAGCCTTGTACAGCACCCCGCCATGGCACAAGCTACACTGACTCAGGACAAATGGGCGCTCACTGGGGACCACACCCAGGGTTCCTGCTCTCAAGGAGATCAGCCCTGTTGGTTGACACAGGGAGAAAGGAAATCTGAATGGAGTCTGATGAGACCTCCCACTGACCCCTGAGGACCATAAGCCCTGAGAACGTGAGCCCATCGCGGGGGCACTGCACAGGCTCTCTTTAGGATGTGATTTCTAAACCAGAAAGATGAATAAGTACTTGTCTACCCTCTTCATCCTGATTTTACAATGGCAGCCAATGAAGGCTTGTGAAATTAAAGGAGGTCTGGAAATCAGGGGCAGGTCTCCCTAAGAGGTCCATGGTGATGACAGTGCACTTGCATGCACTTGGAGTGGGCCTGGAGGGGCAGCCGCCTGCCTTGCCTGTAGTGTCTCTGCAGTAGACCAATTCCAGCATGCCATAATTTTAAGAGGTTCATCAAAAGGTTGATGAAACTTGGGGTCTCAACAGGGTTGAGTCACACATGTTGGGAATGGCTAAAGGCATTTCCCCAAACCTGAATAGGAAACTGACTATGGCTGCCAGACAGCTAAAAGGCATCTTAATCTACATTTTATTGCCTCCTACTGGCCAAACACCTGAACAGCCTTAGGCTATTCCCCAAACTGACAATGCCTCTGTACCCTTTGAAACCTTACCTTTTGAAGTGTATTATCTCCACCTTGCCTTAGGACAAATTGTGTTAATAAAAGCAAGGGGCCTAGACAAGGAGGTACTCTTCAGTCCCTTTAGCTGAAGGTCCTCTGACCCCCAATGCCTTTCAAAATTATAACTCGTCTCCGGACTCTTTATCAGTCTCCGGATTTCTATGTCATCTGTGCACAGCCTTTTCCAGATTCTTGAACCCTTCTTGATGCTGGGCCATGAACCCTGGCACGTCTCCTTACCTTGGAAGCTCAGAACTGTGGTCTCAACAGGTGCTGTTTCTTCTTTCGAATTACACTTTTCAGTTTGGCTCTACTTTGCAGGTCCTTTCCTAAGTTTCACAGCCATCATCCAAACTGGAGGCAGAGGGTGTGAGAAATGAGGGGCAGGGGGCTGGAGGCAATTGGGAGGAAAAAGAGGGAGATAGAAGGGGAGGGCCAGGGCCTGGTATGGGACCACTGTGCTAGTGATCTATTGCTGACAGTTACCGCACATTAGAGACTTAACCAACACACACTTATTAGCTCACACATCTGTGACAAGGAATCCTGCATGGCTCAGCTGGGACTACTGTGGTCTCACCTGTGGCAGGATCTCTGTCACTGAGGGTCTGAGCTCACTTGGGGGAGGGGGTGGTCTTTGGGATACAGTTTGGATGGAAGGCCTGACTTCCTCTCTCTCTGTTGGTCTCATTCAGTGCTGGGCCACATGGGTTTCTCCAGATAGCAACTCATAGCACAGAGGCTTATTCCTCAATAGAGAGAGAGAGAGAGAGAGAGAGAGAGAGAGAGAGAGAGAGAAGATCAGAGTAAGCAAGTGGATAAGCATCAATTTTTATTTATTTTATTTATTTTTTTTTTATTTCTTAAAGTATTACAAAGGGTGTTATATATGTGTCCATTATTTTCCCCCTGCCCTAGACAGTCCCCTAGCCTCCCCTATCCCCCAGTGTCTTATGTCCATTGGTTATGCTTATATGCATGCATACAAGTCCTTTGGTTGATCTCTTACCCCCCTACCTTCTGCCCCCCAACCCTCCCCGGCCTTCCCGCTGCAGTTTGATAATCTGTTTGAGGCAGCTCTTTCTCTGTGTCTATTATTGTTCAAAAGTTTATAATGGTCTTTATTATCCATGAATGAGTGAGATCATGTGGCATTTTTCCCTCACTGACTGGCATATTTCACTTAGCATAATGCTCTCCAGTTCCGTCCATGCCGTTGCAAATGGTAAGAGTTCCTTCCTTTTTAGAGCAGCATAGTATTCCATCGTGTAGATGTACCAGTTTTCTAATCCATTCATCTATTGATGGGCACTTAGGTTGTTTCCAGATCTTAGCTATGGTGAATTATGCTGCTATGAACATAGGGGTGCATATATCCTTTCTGATTGGTGTTTCTGGTTTCTTGGGATATATTCCTAGAAGTGGGATCACAGGGTCAAATGGGAGTTCCATTTTCAGTTTTTTGAGGAAACTCCATACTGTCTTCCATAGTGGCTGCACCAGTCTGCATTCCCACCAGCAATGCACAAGTGTTCCTTTTTCTCTGCATCCTCTCCAGCACTTGTCGTTTTTTGATTTGTTGATGATAGGCAGTCTGACAGGTATAGAAAAACTTTTCAGGTTGGGAATAAATCAACTATAGAACTTGTATGCATATCTGCATAACTCAGGGACTCAGATAATGGGTGGTGAAGCCCTGGGGTGGGGGGTAGGGATCAGCTAGAAGTCGTCAATGGGGTAAAAAGGGGACATATGTAACCCTTTCAACAATCAAGATTAAAAAAATAAAATGGATTTGCTTTAAAATTCTTAAGTTCTTTTTTCTTTTTTTTTAAATTGACGAGACAGTGAGAGAGAACCAAAAGTGTGTGGGAGAAGTATCAATAGGTTGCCTCCTGTATGCACCCAGACTGGGAATCAAACCCACAACCTAGATGTGGGCCCTGACCAGGAACCGAACACGAAGAGCAATCCTTCAGTGCACAGGACGATGCTCAACCACTCTGTCTGTCCCAGGCACCGGCTTTGAGAACCAAATCATGGATTTCGTGTTGGATCCCTTTGCCGTCTTCTATGGAGTCACTAAGAACAGCCACATTGAAAGGGAGGGCACACATTCACACCACACGAGGAAGGTGTAGTCCATGGGGAGTTACTGAGGAGGGAGCCAGTGACTCGAGAGGTCCATGCCTTGCCCCGGATCACAGACGGTCAGAATGCAAAGACTGAGATAAACCCAGTTGTGTCCTCCCAGAGGGGGTCCTAGGTGCCCGCAGCTTTGCTCAGGGGCTCTGGAAAAGGCTGTGCCTCTGGAATCGTGTGCTGACATGGAGATGGCACAGGGGAGACTGTGAGCACTTGGCAGCCTAGACAGTATTTTTCTGAAAAGGAGCCCAGATCTGGAATCACAAAGGTGCACCTCTGTCCACAACCCACCTGCAGTGGAGAAAGCCAGGCCCCCTTATGCTCAGCTCATGCTTACGTAGTTGTGGATCACACCCTCATTAGATAATTGAGAAATTGAAGCCCTTGTTCAGGCAGGGATTGGCCAGGGTACATGACATTCAGAGTGCAAACTTCAGGAATGTTCACACCTTCCAGGCCAAGGCTCCCACCTCCCCACAGAGTTGGTCTGGACATTAGAAATCCTGACATACTGGGCAGCTTCAGCCTGATCCTCCCTTTGTGGGGGCTGATTTGTTCTGGAGTCCAGAAAGGGAGCACTATCATGTGCACATACACACACACACACTCACACACACACACATTCACTCTAGATGTGATGACATTGGGGGGGATTAGAAAAAAAAGCAGACACAGAGGAGGTGACAACAGGAAGGAAAAAGAGGTTGGAGGCACTACCTACATGTGACAGTCCTCCTCCTACTTTATAGCTCCTCCCACACAGTAGCCTGAACAGCCATAAGAAGCACTTGCTCCATTACCCATTGTGCAGGCAGGACAGAGACGGGCCCTGACAGGCACAATGACTGATCCAGGATCAAGAAAAGGTAAGAATGAGGGATAGAGTCTGCACCCAGGGAGGTTTCCTCAAGTCTGGGACCCTGACTGCACCCAGAGCTTCTAGGTGGCTGGGTAGAGGGGTGTGCTGGTGCCACTGTGTACAGAGAAGGTGTTTCATGCAGAAGAGGTGTCTGCAGACAGCAGCCCACAGGACTACTTGCATAGCTGTCATGAGATAAAGGGACTCAGGGAAGACAATACCAGGTATGAGGTCACTATCCAATATAACTTAAAACCCCCGTAACCAGGCACCCACATGAAGCCCAACAGGCAGCTCACTTGCCAGGAGGCTTTTGCCAGTGCAACATGTTCTCTTACTGTGTTCCCGGTGATTGGTGCTCTTGCTTCCGGAGTCCTCGCAGTGAGAGCTTTTTCAGACGGTGCAGACATTGGTTCAACCCTCATCCCTGACGTATGTGTCCACTTCCTAGAATTTGGCCACAGGTAACACAAGGTGGCCGGGGTCAGACCCATTCAGGACAGGCCACCTCTGTGTGCCATCCCTGCGCAACCCACATCCCCTCCCCTTCATGTGTTGGGGAAGAGGGACCTGAAGGGAGAACTCTGGGGCAGGGACAGCTTTCGCGGGCAGTGGATCACCTAGAGGTCCTGCTGTGATTACCCACTAAGGCAGGGCAGGCAGGTGGAGATGGGCTTCCAGAGGGGTCCCTTATTGATGCCAATGGGAATCCTAGCCCTCAGGCTGTCACACCTTTTCCTTCTGCAGTGGAGATCTCAGCAGACCACACTATGTGTGTGTGTGTCTGCAGTGGAGGATTACAGGGGTAGAGAACCAGCAAAACAGGGCTCTGAGGCTTTCCTCCTTGTGACTGGGAACTGTCTTTCCAGAGCTCCTCACAGGAGAACTGAGAGGACCTGAAAGATGGGATCCTCACCTCCATGCCTCTGCAGGAGGCATAGGTGCCCCATATATCTTCCAGCGTGCTGTACTCCTGCAGGGTGAGTGCAGGTGCTGAGGTGACCCAGACTCCAGGATCCCATGTAGTCAAGGGTAGCCCTGGGTTCCAGTCACTGCCCTGCCACTCTCCTAGGTCCCTTCTAGAGTCCAATTTCCAAAGGAATCTGGGGCCTGTATCCTCCGCACAACCCACTCTCACTGTCCAGCCCCCTTCAGATGAGATGCAAAGTCACTGCCCACAAAGTTTTAGGAATATCAGAAGCGAGACCTTGCTCCATTTCACGTCATGCTCAGTCAAGGGTATTTTTGTATTTTTTTTTTACAGACTTTCCTGTTTTAATGCCCATGTCCCAGTGTTCATGTTGGCCTGACAATCATTATAAACCTTCTCCCACTCTTACACATCATCATGATTAATTGGGATGCTTTTCCCAAAAGGACGTGGGGCTGAAGATACCAAGTCTGTTGCTTTGACATTTGCTTCCCAGAGGACCACATCCCCATGGTCCCTCCAGGTCAGGAGCCGGGGCCAACCTGGGCTGCACTACTTACCAAGGGGGGACCTGTTATCAGGGCTGGCGATCCAGCTGTTCACTGCTGTGGGACCTGGATGTGACCCCCTCCTATTGTCATGTCAGTGGTGCTGCCCTGAACAACCCACTTGTCCTCATATCCAGACTCTCCCACCCCAGGACAAGCCTATGTGTTCCCATCTTAGAATGGGATGTTCTGTCAGAAATCCCAGGGTGACCTTGGTAACACAGGGAGCTGTTGTCCATTCTCTACTAAGAAAAGACTAAGATACCACTGTGTCTCATCATAACTCACCCCCAAGTCTACCCTGCCTGCCGAGAACCTTTTCTCTTGTCCATCTAGAAAACATGGAAACCTGTGCAGAATTTTTCTGAGTTTACTGAGCCAAAATGTAGGCAATTGCAGTGAAGCAAAATCTCAATGGAATGAGATAATTATGCTCCGGAGAATGGAGCTTTGCACCTCATTTTAAACATTACAATCAAAAGTGGAGACTTGTGTGGTTTCATGAAATTCATTGTTGATAGATGAGGGAAGCAGGAGAAAGCACAGCAGGGAAATCTCTGGGCCTGGAAAAATGGTAAAATGATAGACATGCACTTCTTTAACTTAGGTGTGTATAGGTCAGTAAACAGTCAACAATGAACTCAATAACAGTGAGGGGATGTGTGGTCTCTGCAGAGAGAAGAACAGTGCCCGTGCTCCGAGTGTCTCAATAAAATGAAAATTACTTTGACATTACAAAAATATGTCGTAATAGATGTAAAAAGACAATAGACAGGGAAAAATCAAGATGGCGGCATAGGTTAACACTAGAAATTGCTGCCTCGCACTACCAATTCACAAATACAACTAAAAGACAAAACGAACATCATCCAGAACCACAGGAAGGCTGCTGAGTGGAAATTCTACAACTAGAAGGAAAGAGAAAAGCACACTAAGACTCAGAGGAGGTGCGGAGGTAAAGTGCAGAGGTACGGAGGTGCACATGGAAAGGGCTGCCAACTAAGGACATGGTTGTCTTTTTTAATCGGGAGGGAGGCACAATCTCCCTACAGCCCTGACTCCAGTTCCAGGTGAGTCTCTGGGGACCCAGACTCACACAGGAGAAACTGTACTGTCTGGCATTAGTCGGAACTCGAGGGCGGCTTTCAATCAGAGGTGCTTGCAGTGATTACTGGGACACTGAGAAGCGGGGCCTCTAATGGCAGGACTGAGGAGAAGCCAAAGCTGCTTGCTCTGCCTGTGGATCCTGAAACCCGCCCCACCCAAGCTGTGCAAAGAGGCTTTTGCATATGAAAGGCCTGGCCCTTTGCAATCTAAAATTACCTAAAAAACTGCAGCTGGGTCAGAGAAAGCCAGAATACCCAAAAGAAGGCCCAAGGCCCCCAGTGACTTGCATTGCTTCACAGCTGGGCTCCTGCTGGACAGCCTCAGGCAGAGGCTAAATTAGCAGCTCCTTAGAGATCCAAGAGCCATTGTACCCAGTGGTCAGAGTGGGACCATCCAGATTACAACTCCTCAGATCCATAAGGGACACACTCAGGGAACAGACTCAGTGAGCACCAAAGCCCAACTGAAGCAAGTCTTGCCCTATAAGGGTGTCTTCAACACAGAAGTTCTCCCACTGCAGACACAGCTCATTCTCACAGCCAATTGGCCTGGAGGTCAATTCCTCCCAGTGATACCTACAACAACCAAGGCTTAACTCCAACAACACTGTGTACAAAGCCCACAAAGGGGTGCACCAAGAGTGTCCACCTCCGGTAATTGGGGAGGCTGAGCCACTGTGCCCTATAGGATAGCTAGCACAGAAAGAACACTCTATCAACACAGGAAAGCATAAAAATGAAGAGACAAAGAAACAGGTCACAAATGACAGAAATGGAGGAAAGCAAATTACTGGATATAGAGGTCAAAACCCAACTTATACGGTTTTTCAAGAATTTTCTAGAAACTTCCAATAAATTTAGTAAGACCCTCAGTAAGTCTAGTGAGACCACCGATAAACTTAGTGAGACCCTCAAGAAATCTAGTGAGACCCTCGAGGTTATGAAAAAGGACCACCTAGAAATTAAACATACACTGACTGAAATAAAGAACATTATACAGAGTTCTAACAGCAGACTAGAGGATAGCAAGAATCAAGTCACAGATTTGAAATACGAAGAAGCAAAAAACACCCAACCGGAAAAGCAAAAAGAAAAAGAATCCAAAAATATGAAGATAGTGTAAGGAGCCTCTAGGACAACTTCAAGCGTACCAACATACGAATTATAGGGGTGCCAGAAGAAGAGAGAGAGCAAGATATTGAAAACCTATTTGAAGAAATAATGACAGAAAACGTCCCCTCCCTGGTGAAAGAAATAGACTTACAAGTCCAGGAAGCACAGAGAACCCCAAACAAAAGGAATCCAAAGAGGACCACACCAAGACACATCATCATTAAAATGACAAGAGCAAAAGACAAAGAGAGAATCATAAAGCAGCAAGAGAAAACAAGTCAGTTACCTACAAGGGAGTACCCATACAACTCTCAGCTGATTCCTCAACAGAAACTTTGAAGGCCAGAAGGGAGTGACAAGAAATATTCAAAGTGATGAATAGCAAGAACCTACAACCAACATTATTTTACCCATCAAAGCTATCATTCAAAATTGAAGGTCAGTTAAAGAGCTACAAAGATAAGAAAAAGTTAAAGAAGTTCATCACCATCCAAACCAGTATTATATGAAGTGCTGACAGGTATCCTTTAAGAAGAGGAAGAAGAAGAAAGAAGGAGAAGAAGAAGAAGAAGAAGAAGAAGAAGAAGAAAAAGAAGAAGAAGAAGAAGAAGAAGAAGAAGAAGAAGAAGAAGAAGAAGAAGGTAAAGATACAAATTATGAACAGCAAATACACATCAACAAGTGAATCTAAATATCAAGTGAACAAATATTCTGATGAACAGAATAAACTGGTGAATATAATAGAATCAGGGGCATAGAGAGGGAGTGGACTGACTATTCTGAGGGGGTAAGGGATGTGGGGGATGCGGGAAGAGAATGGACAAAAATTGTTCATGTATGGATGAGGACAGTGGAGGGGGCGTGGGGTAAGGGCAGAGGGTGGAGTGAGAACCGGGTGGAGGGGAGTTATGGGGGGAAAAAGAGGAACAACTATGATAATCTGAACAATAAAGATTTATTAAAAAAAATAGGCAGGCTCAGTTAAGATAAAGATTGACGTTTTCCGGGAAGATGACAGCCTAGGACACCAGTACCCACCATAAGCTGCTTTTATTTAAAAATAACCAAAAAACAAAGAAACAACACTTTAAGTTCAGACAAACCTTTTCAGTTACATTAGGTCTCTGAGTTTGCCACGCCGCCAGGTTAGCACGTGGTCCCTGGAATCACACCTGTCCCATCTCTTGCCACCAATCACTGAGTGCTTGGGGTTCATTCTGAGCTGGAGTGCCCAACCCACCTGGCAGTTTATGAGCTGCCTCTGATGGCATGTAACCCTCTCCCAACACAGGATAGAAATCAGACCACCATTTCGGTGCCCGCCGGCCAGGAAAGCATGCCCGCCGCACTCAACACACAGGTTCCCATGAACTTGTTTTCCACCTGGGAAGTGGAATGCTCCAGCCCCACCTGCGTACCCAGGCTGTGTAGCCTCACCTTAACCAAGCTGCTCATCTACAAGAAGCTGGAGAAGGAGCTCAGGGCTGTGGTGATCACTATAAAAATGCAGGGCCCTAAACAACTTGAGGTCTGATGAGATTCCGCTGTCCCCTCTTGGTCACGTGAAGACCGACCTGGCGCTGACCATCTCCCTACAGTACCCTCACTCTCTCAAGAAAAAAGGCAACAACTTACAGATCCTGCTGCAGCAGAAGCAGCGCCTTAACAACCAGACCATTCTGGGTTGCCAGACACTCACCATGGGCACCATCGACATGGCAGAGGTGATGTAGCGACCCCTCGAGGGTGGCCAGATGCTGAGACTCCATAGCACCAACATGGAGGAATCTGCCCACATGGCTGAGGTCAGCATGTCCTCCCTGTCCAGCCAGCCCATAGACCCCAAGGACAGCACCCAGAAGGCTGGCCCCAAGTCCAAGTCCCTGGCTCATTACTCAGAGATAGATTATGAAATATTCTCAGATCAGCAGGGCAGCTATCATCCCGGGCATGGACAGGACCAAGAGGAGGAGGACTTCCACTTTGAGGATCCCAAAAAGCAACACCAAAGTGTAGTAAGATCGCCACTCATGACCAGGCAACAAGATGCCAACAAGAAAGTTGGGGAGTAGCTGCTCAGGGTGCAAGAGTGGGAGGAGGTCCTGGATTCAGAGCAGGAGTCTTCGGAGCATGTGCCTGAGGTGGAGGAGGACCTAGATCTGCTGTATGACTCACTCGAGAACTGTGACAGTGGCCCATGAGAGTGTCTTCAGGACCCCGAAGCCCTGACTCAGGCCATATTGGAAGGCCTGTCCCAGCGCAGCTGGAGCATCCACAGTGCCCAGCTCTCAGATGGAGTGCTAGAGAATCCACAGTGCCAGCACCAGGAGGAGCCTCCAGGTCCAACCCATGTGACAGAGAAGATGAGCCCAAAGCCACCAGTGGGCGCATCACCAAGACCGAGTCTCTCCTTATCGCTTCCACCAGATCCCAGGGGGAGCACGTTGGCCGCTGGGCCTGGAGCACATCCCTGAAGGAGCAGCAGGTGGCAGAGCCAGAAACAAGCGGGCCAACAGCCTGGACAACAAGCACTGCCGCGACCCCCTCAGCCAGCTGCAGATCCTCAGGGAGACGGTATATGACCAGCTGAACCACTTCCTCATCTCTGACAGCCAGCTGCCCTAGAACATCCTCCTCCTCAATGCCCCTGCCTGGCAGGGGCAGTTCCCGTCTGAGTCCAGCAGCAACACATGCTGCCCGGGGTGTGCATCTTCTCCAAGGCTGAGGTCCAGGCAGCCTTCAGCACCATCATCTCGTGGAAACAGAGATACCGTCTCTATAATTCCGAGACCCCCAGCCTTTGAAGATCGTGGTGTCAGGGGCACAGCATTACTTAAGCACCGTGTAATGGGTCTTCCTGAGCTGCTGTCCTACAACCTATGCCTCTCTCCCCCTGGCTGGGCTACATGCACTTCCTGGTCATCCAGTTGGGTTCCTACCTTGTGGCCAGGTACCTGGGCTCCGTGCATTACCGCTACAACAGCTTCATCCAGAACCTGCCCAGGCGGGACCTGTTCTACAAGGAGGCCCAGAGGGCTGTGCAGGACACGCTGCCCATGGTGATGAGAACCACACAGTGCGTCACAGGAGCCAATTGTGTCATTGTGTCCACCAACTGGCCATCATGGAGGCCACACTCAGCTACAAACAGAGGAGCCCCAGTGAGGAGTCCTTGAACATCATTCCCTTCGTGGGGGTTGTGGAGCTTGGTATTGTGAGACCATTCTGGGTCGCCTCAGGACACTCAGATTATGCGGCCCGCTTGGGCTCTAGAGTGCTGTTGTCCACCCTCCATACGGGTCTGCGGCAAACAAGGAGGCATCACACATCCTTCTCTACTCCCCGTCAGTGAGAGGAGATGAGTCCTCCCCCAGCCAGTGTTTTGGAGCTGAGCTGATGGGGTTGTGGGTGGACTCCTGGATGGCAGCCCAGCCCACAGACAGAAAAGGAGACTCTGAGAACAAAGCCCAGGCTACCGCCAACAACACCCTCCAGTTCCCCTTCCAGTTTCTCTAGGTGAGCAGGCTGCCCAGCAGTGGTGAGGCTGCAGCCACGCCCTCCAGGTCATGGACAAGGAGAACAACAAGAAGGTGATGTGTTTTCCCAAGAAAACCAAGGACAAGGAACTGGAGAACCAGAGCCAGTGCCTGGAGGGCATCAGCCGCCTGTTCAGCAGGGCCAAGCACCAGCAGGACAACTGTGGGTCCTTGTTGACCGTGTGGAGTGGAACAGCGTGGAGCTCCCACATCCAGCACTTCCCCACCTGCATAGTGGGAAACTCCAACCCCACCTATGAGCCTGCCCGTCCCCTACCCTTCCCTCTGCCCTGGCCCAGCCCGGGAAGGATGAGCTGCTTTTCTGTTCACATTTCGGTTTAGCACCAAGACAGACTCTTGAAACACAAAGTGTAACCCTTTCAGTGTGAATAAGCTCATAACCTGGAACCTAACGTGGTGGTGCCCACAGGGAGCCCCCAACTGCTCTGCTTATTACCCAGAATGCTCTGGCAAGTGGGAGGCCAACAGTGTTGAGCTGGGCAATCATTGAAGGTGATGGTCTTCAGGACCCAAAAACTGCCATTGACAAAGCTTCTCAACGCCAACACCTGCCCCTCCTGGAAGCCTGGACTCTGCCTCCCCGGGGAGTCAGCTTCCCTTTCTGCCCGACTCAGTGCTGGCCTCCCATGGGGGCACCTGACTGAGTACAGAGGCTGGTCAGCCAGCCTGGGGCCCCACTGCCACCCATCCCAGTGGCCCCAGCACTACCCGCTCATGCTGTCCCATAAACTCCATCCTCGTGAGGCAGAACAGCAGAGAAACACCAAGGACCAATGTGGTACTGACCACCTGGCACACTGACTGGACAAACTGGGCAAATACCTGATGCCCACCTTCCTGGGCAGGGACCCCGCTTTTGTCCCCACCTCTCCGTGTTTTTATAGAGCATTTGCTACAACAGGAGTTGGATCAACCATGTACCAGGTGAGCTCCTGCCCCTGCACAGCACAGTGGTCATTTGGCCACTTGTTTGCTGTGAATCTTCAGGTCACTGCATGTCTCTAAGTGATTGTTCCCCAGAATGTGAGGCCCAATAGGGTTACTGTAGGGTCTCAGTGGGGTGCCTCTGGGTGCCTGGACAGTGGTGAGGTCTGCTGGAGGGCTGTGTTTTAGCCAATTGCTTATTTTTTCATTCTGTTGACAAAGTCTCTGCCAAATTTGTGATTCTACTCAGGGCTCAGGGCTAAGCACTTTTCTCATTAGATGAAGAGATTGGAGATCCATTATGAGTCCCGGTCCGTGGTGAAGCCAGATCAGAAACCCCATGTTTGAGAGGTGGAGTTCAGACTCAGCCAGCTGTCTGAGATGGGCATGGTTTGGGTTCATTCATTCAGCAAATATATGAGAAGCCCTGCCAGGTACAGACATGTCTCTAGGCACTGACCATAATCCAGTGCACAGAGCAGACCCCAAGCCTGCACTCCAGAGGTTCCTTCTAGTCGAGAGTCCTTCTGCAAGGACTCTTCCTTCTGCAAGAGGGCAGAGGTCTGAGGGCTTCTTCTAGGAAAAAGGGCAGGACTCAGAGAGCTGTGCATGTAGATATGGGTGGAGTGGGCGAGTGGGGAAGTCAATGGACAGAGTGAGCCCCTCAGAAATTCATACCCTTCTGCTTCTAATCCCAGCCCAGTCTGCACCCCTATCCCGGGACCGTGCTCACTAATCTGGTAGAACCTCCTCAGTGGCAGCTTGGCTGTTGCTCTCTACCCATGGGAGTTAACTGTCAATTAGAGGAGAAGAACCCCACAGGGCAGCTAGTGAATTAGGCAGCATGTAGGAGCAGGAGCCAAAGTTTGAGGTGTGAGGTAGTCTCTGGACATCAGAAATGCAGATGGATTTTCTTCGTTTACTCATTGATCAGCTATTCCTGGAGCACCTACTGTGTGCCAATGAGTGACATGAACAGAGTGGAAACCAGCTCTCCCTGTCCTCATGGAGTTGACATTTTGGCACGAGGGTAGTAGGAGGGTACAGGGACACTGAGAGAGCATGTCAGGTTCCCCGGAAGAAGATGAAGGCGGTTCCCTAATTGTTGCAGAGCTGTCATTTAGGTGGGCTTTCTGCCATGCCCTCTTGAATGACCAGGCACATCTCTGCCAGGACTGCCAGGTTGAATGTGGGCAAGGGATAGGTCTGCCTTCTGGATGGGCAGGAGCAGCAGGCACAGGACCCCAGGCTCTCTGAGTGGTGCTCTGGGAGGGTCATGTGGAAAAAAGGCCAGGCCTCAAACCCTGCTGTCTGTCTATCTCTCTCCCCAGGGTCATCCCCTGCATCTTGGGCATCTAACTGGACCAGTACCCTGAAGATTTTTATTAGTCGCCAGAATTTCCCAGCCTGATCATGCTTTTGGCCTCCATAGAGCTCACCTTTCCAGTCCTAGACCTGCCAACCCAGTGAGTTTAATAAGATTATTTATACTAGTGACCAGAAGACAATTCTGGATGTTTCCAATGAAATTAGAGCAGCCTGTGAGTGAGAGAAAG